>NW_024470850.1:0-216332 GCF_017639515.1 Carcharodon carcharias
CAGTACTGACCCTCCGACAGTGCGGCTCTCCCTCAGTACTGACCCTCCGACAGTGCGGCTCTCCCTCAGCACTGACCCTCCAACAGTGCGGCGGTCCCTCAGTACTGACCCTCCAACAGTGCGGCGGTCCCTCAGTACTGACCCTCCGACAGGGCAAAACTCCCTCAGTTCCAAACCTCTGACAGTGCAGCTCTCCCTCAGCACTGACCCTCCGACAGTGCCGCGCTCCCTCAACACTGAACCTCCGACAGTGCAGCTCTTCCTCAGTACTGACCCTCCGACAGTGCGGCGCAGCCTCAGCACTGACCCTCTGACAGTGCGGCACTCCCTCAGCACTGACGCTATGACAGTGCGGCACTCCCTCAGTAATGACCCTCTGACAGTGCGGCACTCCCTCAGTACTGACACTATGACAGTGCGGCACTCCCTCAGCACTGACCCACTGACAGTGCGGCACTCCCTCCATACTGACGCTATGACGGTGTGGCACTCCCTCAGTACTGACGCTATGACAGTGCGGCACTCCCTCATTACTGACCCTCTGACAGTGCGGTGCTCCCTCAGCACTGACCCTCCCACAGTGCGGCTCTCACTCAGAACTGAACCTATGACAGTGCGGCACTCCCTCAGTACTGACCCTCTGACAGTGCGGCACTCCCTCACCACTGACGCTATGACAGTGCGGCACTCCCTCAGTACTGACCCTCCGACAGTGCGGCTCTCCCTCAGCACTGACCTTCCAACAGTGCGGCTCTCCCTCAGTACTGACCCTCCGACAGTGCGGCTCTCCCTCAGTACTAACCCTCCGACAGTGCGGCACTCCCTCAGTTTTCAACCTCTGACAGTGCGGCTCTCCCTTAGTACTGACCCTCTGACAGTGATGCTCTCCCTCAGTACTGACCCTCCTAGAGTGCGGCTCTCCCTCAGTACTGACCCTCCGACAGTGCGGCAATCCCTCAGCACTGACCCTCCAACAGTGCGGCTCTCCCTCAGCACTGACCCTCCGAGAGTGCGGCTCTCCCTCAGCACGGACTCTCCAACAATCCGGATCTCCCTCAGTACAGCCACTCCGACAGTGCGGCTCTCCCTCAGTACTGACCCTCCGACATTGTGGCTCTCCCTCAGTACTGACACTCCGACCGTACGGCTCTCCCTCAGCACTGACCCTCCCACAGTGCGGCTCTCCCTCAGTACTGAACCTCTGACAGTGCGGCACTCCCTCAGTACTGACCCTCTGACAGTGCGGCACTCCCTCAGTACCGACCCTCCCACAGTGCTGCTCTCCCTAACCACTGACCCTCCGACGGTGCGGCTTTCCCTCAGTACTGACCATCCGACAGTGCGCCTCTCCCTCAGCGCTGACCCTCCGACAGTGCGGCTCTCCCTCAGTACTGACCCTCCGACAGTGCAGCTCTCCCTCAGCACCGACCCTCCCACAGTGCGGCTCTCACTCAGAACTGACCCTATGACAGTGAGGCTCTCCCTCGGTTCAGACCCTCCGACAGTGCGGCTATCCCTCAGCACTGACCCTAAGACAGTGCGGCTCTCCCTCAGTACTGACCCTCCGACAGTACGGCTCTCCCTCAGCACTGATCGTCCGACAGTGCGGCTCTCCCTCAGCACTGACCCTGCGACAGTGCAGCTCTCCCTCAGTACTGACCCTCCGACAGTGCGGCGCTGCCTCAGCACTGACCCTCCGACAGTGCGGCTCTCCCTCAGTACTGACCCTCCGACAGTACGGCTCTCCCTCAGCACTGACTCTCCGACAGTGCAGCTCTCCCTCAGCACTGACTCTCCGACAGTACTGCTCGCCCTCACCACTGACCCTCCGACAGTGCGGCTCTCCCTCAGTACTGACCCTCCGACAGTGCGGCTCTCCCTCATTACTGACCCTCCGAAAGTTTGGCTCTCCCTCAACACTGACCCTCCGACAGTGCGGCTCTCCCTCAGCAGTGACCATCCGACAGTGCGGCTCTCCCTCAGAGCTGACCCTCCGACACTGCGGTGCTCCCTCAGTACTGACCCTCCGACAGATTGGTGCTCCCTCAGCACTGACCCTCCCACAGTGCGGCTCTCACTCAGAACTGAACCTATGACAGTGCGGCACTCCCTCAGTACTGACCCTCTGACAGTGCGGCTCTCCCTCAGCGCTGACCCTCCCACAGTGCGGCACTCCCTCAGTACTGACCCTCCGACAGTGCGGCTCTCCCTCAGCACTGACCCGCTGACAGTGCGGCACTCCCTCAGTACTGACCCTCTTACAGTGCGGCACTCCCTCAGTACTGACCTTCTGACAGTGCGGCACTCCCTCAGTACTGACTCTCCAACAGTGCGGCGCTCACTCAGAACTGAACCTATGACAGTGCGGCAATCCCTCAGTACTAACCCTCTGACAGTGCGGCACTCCCTCAGTACTGACCCTCCGACAGTGCGGCTCTACCCCAGCACTGACCGTCTGACAGTGCGGCTCTCCCTCAGTACTGACCCTCTGACAGTGCGGCTCTCCATCAGCACTGACGGACTAACAGTGCGGCTCTCCCACAGCACTGACCCTCCGACAGTGCGGCTCTCCCTCAGTACTGACACTCTGAAAGTGCGGCTCTCCCTCAGCACTGACCCTCCGACAGTGCGGCTCGCCCTCAGTACTGACCCTCCGACAGTGCGGCACTCCCTCAGTACTGACCCTCTGACAGTGCGGCCTTCCCTCAGTACTGAACCTCCGACAGTGCGGCTCTCCCTCAGCACTGACCCTCCGACAGTGCGGCACTCCCTCAGCACTGACCCTCTGACAGTGCGGCCCTCCCTCAGTACTGACCCTCCGACAGTGCGGCTCTCCCTCAGCACTGACCATCTGACAGTGCTGCTCTCCCTCAGTACTGACCCTCTGAGAGTGCGGCTCTCCCTCAGCACTGACCCTCTGACAGTGCCGCACTCCCTCAGTTTTCAACCTCTGACAGTGCAGCTCTCCCTCAGCACTGACCCACCGACAGTGCGGCTCTCCCTCAGCACTGACACTCCCACAGTGCGGCTCTCCCTCCGTACTGACCCTCTGACAGTGCGGCACTCCCTCAGCACTGACCCTCCGACAGTGCGGCACTCCCTCAGCACTGATCCTCCGACAGTGCGGCGCTCCCTCAACACTGACCCTCCGACAGTGCGGCTCTCCCTTATCACTGACCCACCGACAGTGCGGCTCTCCCTCAGTACTGACCCTCCAACAGTGTGGTGGTCCCTCAGTACTGACCCTCCGACAGGGCAAAACTCCCTCAGTTCCAAACCTCTGACAGTGCAGCTCTCCCTCAGCACTGACCCTCCGATAGTGCTGCGCTCCCTCAACACTGAACCTCCGACAGCGCAGCTCTTCCTCAGCACTGACCCTCCGACAGTGCGGCGCTCCCTCAGCACTGACCCTCTGACAGTGCTGCACTTACTCAGTACTGAGGCTATGACAGTGCAGCACTCCCTCAGTACTGACCCTCTGACAGTGCGGCTCTCCCTCAGTACTGACCCTCCGAAAGAGTGGTGCTCCCTCAGCACTGACCCTCCCACAGTGCGGCTCTCACTCAGAACTGAACCTATGACAGTGCGGCTCTCCCTCAGTACTGACCCTCTGACAGTGTGGCGCTCCCTCAGTACAGACCCTCTGACAGTGCGGCAATCCCTCAGCACTGACCCTCCGACAGTGCGGCGCTCCCTCAGTACTGACCGTCCGACAGTGCGGCTCTCCCTCCGTACTGACCCTCTGACACTGCGGCACTCCCTTAGTACTGACCCTCTGACAGTGCCGCACTCCCTCAGTTTTCAACCTCTGACAGTGCGGCTCTCCCTCAGTACTGACCCTCCGACAGTGGGGCTCTCCCTCAGTACTGACCCTCTGACAGTGCGGAACTCCCTTAGTACTGACCCTCTGACAGTGCGGCACTCCCTCAGCACTGATCCTCCGACAGTGCGGCGCTCCCTCAACACTGACCCTCCGACAGTGCGGCTCTCCCTCAGCACTGACCCACCGACATTGCGGCTCTCCCTCAGTACTGACCCTCCGACAGTGCGGCTCTCCCTCAGTACTGACCCTCCGACAGTGCGGCTCTCCCTCAGCACTGACCCTCCAACAGTGAGGCGGTCCCTCAGTACTGACCCTCCAACAGTGCGGCGGTCCCTCAGTACTGACCCTCCGACAGGGCAAAACTCCCTCAGTTCCAAACCTCTGACAGTGCAGCTCTCCCTCAGCACTGACCCTCCGACAGTGCCGCGCTCCCTCAACACTGAACCTCCGACAGTGCAGCTCTTCCTCAGTACTGACCCTCCGACAGTGCGGCGCAGCCTCAGCACTGACCCTCTGACAGTGCGGCACTCCCTCAGCACTGACGCTATGACAGTGCGGCACTCCCTCAGTAATGACCCTCTGACAGTGCGGCACTCCCTCAGTACTGACCCTCCGACAGTGCGGCTCTCCCTCAGTACTAACCCTCCGACAGTGCGGCACTCCCTCAGTTTTCAACCTCTGACAGTGCGGCTCTCCCTTAGTACTGACCCTCTGACAGTTGCGGCTCTCCCTCAGAACTGACCCTCCGACAGTGCGGCTCTCCCTCAGTACTGACCCTCTGACAGTGCGGCTCTCCCTCAGTACTGACCCTCCGACAGTGCGGCTCTCCCTAAGTACTGACCCTTTGACAATGCGGCTCTCCCTCAGTACTGACCCTCCGACAGTGCGGCTCTCCCTCAGTACTGACTCTCCGACAGTGCGGCACTCCCTTAGTACTGACCCTCTGACAGTGCGGCTCTCCCTCAGCACTGACCCTCCGACAGTGCGGCACTCCCTTAGTACTGACCCTCTGACAGTGCGGCACTCCCTTAGTACTGACCCTCTGACAGTGCGGCTCTCCCTCAGTACTGACCCCCTGACAATGCGGCTCTCCCTAACTACGGACACTCCTACAGTGCGGCTCTCCCTCGGCACTGACCCTCCGACAGTGCGGCTCTCCCTCATTAATGACCCCCCGAAAGTTTGGGTCTCCCTCAGTACTGACCCTCCGACAGTGCGGCTCTCCCTCAGTACTAACCCTCGGACAGTGCGACTCTCCGTCAGCACTGACCCTCCGACAGTGCGGCTCTCCCTCAGTACAGACCCTCCGACAGTGAGTCTCTCCCTCAGCACTGACCCTCCGACAGTGCGGCGCTCCCTCAGTACTGACCTTCCGACAACGCGACTCTCCCTCAGCACTGACCCTCCGACAGGTTGGTGCTCCCTCAGCACTGACCCTCCGACAGTGCGGCTCTCCCTCAGCACTGACTCTCCTACAGTGCGGCTCTCCCTCAGCACTGACCCTCCGACAGTGCGGCTCTCCCTCACTACTGACCCTGCGACAGTGCAGCTCTCCCTCAGCACTGACCCTCCGACAGTGCAGCTCTCCCTCAGTACTGACCCTCCGACAGGGCAAAACTCCCAAACCTCTGACAGTGCAGCTCTCCCTCAGCACTGACCCTCCGACAGTGCGGCTCTCCCTCAGTACTGACCTTCCGACAATGCTACTCTCCCTCAGCACTGACCCTCCGACAGTGAGGTGCTCCCTAAGCACTGTCACTCCGACAGTGCGGCTCTCCCTCAGCACTGACCCTCCTACAGTGCAGCTCTCCCTCAGTACTGACCCTCCGACAATGCGGCTCTCCCTCAGCACTGACCCTCTGACAGTGCGGCACTCCCTCAGTACTGACCCTCCGACAGTGCGGCTCTCCCTCAGTACTGACCCTCCGACAGTGCGGCTCTCCCTCAGTACTGACCCTCCGACAGTGCGGCGCTCCCTCAACACTGACCCTCCGACAGTGCAGCTCTCCCTCAGCACTAACCTTCCGACAGTGCGGCACTCCCTCAGCACTGACCCTCCGACAGTGCGGCTCTCCCTCAGCACGGACTCTCCAACAATCCGGATCTCCCTCAGTACAGACCCTCCGACAGTACGGCTCGCCCTCAGTACTGACCCTCCGACAGTGCGGCTCTCCCTCAGTACTGACCCTCTGACAGTGCAGCTCTCCCTCAGCACTGACCCTCCGACAGTGCGGCTCTCCCTCAGTACTGACCATCCGACAGTGTGTTGCTCCCACAGCACTGACCCTCCCACAGTGCGGCACTCCCTCAGTACTGACCCTCCGACAGTGCGGCTCTCCCTCAGCACTGACCCTCCGACAGTGCGGCTCTCCCTCAGTACTGACCCTCCGACAGTGCGGCACTCCCTCAGTACTGATCCTCCGACAGTGCGGCGCTCCCACAGTACTGACTCTCTGACAGTGTGGCTCTCCCTCAGTACTGAACCTCTGACAGTGCAACTCTCCTTCAGCAATGACCCTCCGAGAGTGCGGCTCTCCCTCAGTACTGACCCTCTGACATTGTGGCTCTCCCTCAGTAGTGACGCTCCGACAGTGCGGCACTCGCTCAGTACTGACCCGCCGACAGTGCGGCTCTCCCTCAGCACTGACCCTCCCACAGTGCGGCTCTCCCTCAGTACTGACCCTCTGACAGTGCGGCTCTCCCTCAGTACTGACCCTCTGACAGTGCGGCTCTCCCTTAGTCCTGACCCTCTGACAGTGCGGCACTGCCTCAGTACTGACCCTCCGACAGTGCGGCTCTCCCTTAGTACTGACCCTCTGACAGTGCGGCACTCCCTCAGCAGTGACCCACCGACAGTGCGGCTCTCCCTCTGTACTGACCCTCCGACAGTGCGGCTCTCCCTCAGTACTGACCCTCCAACAGTGCAGCGGTTACTCAGTACTGACCGTCCGACAGGGCAAAACTCCCTCAGTTCCAAACCTATGACAGTGCAGCTCTCCCTCAGCACTGACCCTCCGACAGTGCGGCGCCCCCTCAACACTGACCCTCCGACAGTGCAGCTCTCCCTCAGCACTAACCTTCCGACAGTGCGCCGCTCCCTCAACACTGACCCTCCGACAGTGCGGCTCTCCCTCAGCACTGACCCTCCGACAGTGCGGCTCTCACTCAGAACTGAACCTATGACAGTGCGGCTCTCCCTCAGCTCTGACCCTCCGACAGTGCGGCTCTCCCTCAGTACTGAAGCTATGACAGTGCGGCACTCCCTCAGTACTGACCCTCTGACAGTGCGGCTCTCCCTCAGTACTGACCCTCCGAGAGTGCGGCTCTCCCTCAGCACGGACTCTCCAACAATCCGGATCTCCCTCAGTACAGCCACTCCGACAGTGCGGCTCTCCCTCAGTACTGACCCTCCGACATTGTGGCTCTCCCACAGTACTGACACTCCGACCTTACGGCTCTCCCTCAGCACTGACCCTCCCACAGTGCGGCTCTCCCTCAGTACTGACCCTCCGACAGTGCGGCTCTCCCTCACTACTGACCCTCTGACAATGCAGCTCTCCCTCAGCACTGACCCTCCGACAGTGCGGCTCTCCATCAGTACTGACCCTCCGACAGTGTGTTGCTCCCACAGCACTCACCCTCCCACAGTGCGGCACTCCCTCAGTACTGACCCTCCGAAAGTGCGGCTCTCCCTCAGTACTGACACTCTGACAGTGCGGCTGTCCCTCAGTACAGACCTACGACAGTGCGGCTCTCCCTCAGTACTGACCCTCTGACAGTGCGGCACTCCCTTAGTACTGACCCTCTGACAGTGCGGCACTCCCTTAGTACTGACCCTCCGACAGTGCGGCGCTCCCTCAGTACTGACCCTCCGACAATGCGGCTCTCCCTCAGCACTGACCCTCCGACAGTGCCGCGCTCCCTCAGCACTGAACCTCCGACAGTGCGGCTCTCCCTCAGCACTGACCCTCCGACAGTGCGGCTCTCCCTCAGCACTGACCCTCCGACAGTGCGGCTCTCCCTCAGAGCTGACCCTCCAACACTGCGGTGCTCCCTCAGCACTGACCCTCCCACAGTGCGGCTCTCACTCAGAACTGAACCTATGACAGTGCGACACTCCCTCAGTACTGACCCTCTGACAGTGCGGCACTCCCTCAGTACTGAAGCTATGACAGTGCGGCACTCCCTCAGTACTGACCCTCTGACAGTGCGGCTCTCCCTCAGTACTGACCCTCTGACAGTGCGGCTCTCCCTCAGTACTGACCCTCCGAGAGTGCGGCTCTCCCTCAGCACGGACTCTCCAACAATCCGGATCTCCCTCAGTACAGCCACTCCGACAGTACGGCTCTCCCTCAGTACTGACCCTCCAACATTCTGGCTCTGCCTCAGTAGTGACACTCCGACCTTACGGCTCTCCCTCAGCACTGACCCTCCCACAGTGCGGCTCTCCCTCAGTAGTGACCCTCCGACAGTGCGGCTCGCCCTCAGTACTGACCCTCTGACAGTGCAGCTCTCCCTCAGCACTGACCCTCCGACAGTACGGCTCTCCTGCAGTACTGACCCTGCGACAGTGTGTTGCTCCCACAGCACTGACCCTCCCACAGTGCGGCACTCCCTCAGTACTGACCTTCCGACAGTGCGGCTCTCCCTCAGCACTGAACCTCCGACAGTGCGGCGCTCCGTCAGCACTGACCCTCCGACAGTGCGGCGATCCCACAGTACTGACTCCCTGACAGTGTGGCTCTCCCTCAGTACTGAACCTCTGACAGTGCAACTCTCCTTCAGCAATGACCCTCCGAGAGTGCGGCTCTCCATCAGCACTGACCCTCTGACATTGTGGCTCTCCCTCAGTACTGACCCTCCGACAGTGCGGCACTCCCTCAGTACTGACCCTCCGACAGTGCGGCTCTCACTCAGCACTGACCCTCCGACAGTGCGGCTCTCCCTCAGCACTGACCCTCCGACATTGCGGCTCTCCCTCAGCACTGACCCTCCCACAGTGCGGCTCTCCCTAAGTACTGACCCTCTGACAGTGCGGCTCTCCCTCAGTACTGACCCTATGACAGTGCGGCTCTCCCTTAGTACTGACCCTCTGACAGTGCGGCACTCCCTCAGTACTGACCCTCCGACAGTGCGACACTAACTCAGTACTGACCATCTGACAGTGCGGCTCTCCCTCAGCAGTGACCCACCGACAGTGCGGCTCTCCCTCTGTACTGACCCTCCGACAGTGCGGCTCTCTCTCAGCACTGACCCGCTGACAGTGCGGCACTCCCTCAGTACTGACCCTCCGACAGTGCGGCTCTCCCTCAGTACTGACCCTCCGACAGTGCGGCTCTCCCTCAGTACTGACCCTCCGACAGTGCGGCTCTCCCTCAGTACTGACCCTCCGACAGTGCGGCTCTCCCTCAGTACTGACCCTCCGACAGTGCGGCTCTCCCTCAGTACTGACCCTCCAACAGTGCGGCGGTTACTCAGTACTGACCGTCCGACAGGGCAAAACTCCCTCAGTTCCAAACCTATGACAGTGCAGCTCTCCCTCAGCACTGACCCTCCGACAGTGCGGCGCTCCCTCAACACTGACCCTCCGACAGTGCAGCTCTTCCTCAGCACTGACCCTCCGACAGTGCGGCTCTCCCTCAGCACTAACCTTCGGACAGTGCGGCGCTCGCTCAGCACTGACCTTCCGACAGTGCGGCTCTCCCTCAGCACTGACCCTCCGACAGTGCGGCTCTCCCTCAGAGCTGACCCTCCAACACTGCGGTGCTCCCTCAGCACTGACCCTCCCACAGTGCGGCTCTCACTCAGAACTGAACCTATGACAGTGCGGCAATCCCTCAGTACTGACCCTCTGACAGTGCAGCACTCCCTCAGTACTGAAGCTATGACAGTGCGGCACTCCCTCAGTACTGACCCTCTGACAGTGCGGCTCTCCCTCAGCACTGACCCTCCCACAGTGCGGCTCTCCCTCAGCACTGACCCTCTGACAGTGCGGCTCTCCCTCAGTACTGACCCTCCGAGAGTGCGGCTCTCCCTCAGCACGGACTCTCCAACAATCCGGATCTCCCTCAGTACAGCCAATCCGACAGTGCGGCTCTCCCTCAGTACTGACCCTCTGACAGTGCGGCACTCCCTTAGTACTGACCCTCTGACAGTGCGGCACTCCCTCAGTATTGACCCTCTGACAATGCGGCTCTCCCTCAGCACTGACCCTCCGACAGTGCGGCACTCCCTCAGCACTGATCCTCCGACAGTGCGGCGCTCCCTCAACACTGACCCTCCGACAGTGCGGCTCTCCCTTATCACTGACCCTCCGACAGTGCGGCTCTCCCTCAGTACTGACCCTCCAACAGTGTGGCGGTCCCTCAGTACTGACCCTCCGACAGGGCAAAACTCCCTCAGTTCCAAACCTCTGACAGTGCAGCTCTCCCTCAGCACTGACCCTCCGATAGTGCCGCGCTCCCTCAACACTGAACCTCCGACAGTGCAGCTCTTCCTCAGCACTGACCCTCCGACAGTGCGGCGCTCCCTCAGCACTGACCCTCTGACAGTGCTGCACTTACTCAGTACTGAGGCTATGACAGTGCAGCGCTCCCACAGTACTGACCCTCTGACAGTGCGGCTCTCCCTCAGTACTGACCCTCCGACAGTGCGGCTCTCCCTCAGTACTGACCCTCCGACAGAGTGGTGCTCCCTCAGCACTGACCCTCCCACAGTGCGGCTCTCACTCAGAACTGAACCTATGACAGTGCGGCACTCCATCAGTACTGACCCTCTGACAGTGTGGCACACCCTCAGTACAGACCCTCTGACAGTGCGGCAATCCCTCAGCACTGACCCTCCGACAGTGCGGCGCTCCCTCAGTACTGACCGTCCGACAGTGCGGCTCTCCCTCCGTACTGACCCTCTGACACTGCGGCACTCCCTTAGTACTGACCCTCTGACAGTGCCGCACTCCCTCAGTTTTCAACCTCTGACAGTGCGGCTCTCCCTCAGTACTGACCCTCCGACAGTGGGGCTCTCCCTCAGTACTGACCCTCTGACAGTGCGGAACTCCCTTAGTACTGACCCTCTGACAGTGCGGCACTCCCTCAGCACTGATCCTCCGACAGTGCGGCGCTCCCTCAACACTGACCCTCCGACAGTGCGGCTCTCCCTCAGCACTGACCCACCGACATTGCGGCTCTCCCTCAGTACTGACCCTCCGACAGTGCGGCTCTCCCTCAGTACTGACCCTCCAACAGTGCGGCTCTCCCTCAGCACTGACCCTCCAACAGTGCGGCGGTCCCTCAGCACTGACCCTCCAACAGTGCGGCTCTCCCTCAGCACTGACCCTCCGACAGGGCAAAACTCCCTCAGTTCCAAACCTCTGACAGTGCAGCTCTCCCTCAGCACTGACCCTCCGACAGTGCCGCGCTCCCTCAACACTGAACCTCCGACAGTGCAGCTCTTCCTCAGTACTGACCCTCCGACAGTGCGGCGCAGCCTCAGCACTGACCCTCTGACAGTGCGGCACTCCCTCAGTACTGACGCTATGACAGTGCGGCACTCCCTCAGTAATGACCCTCTGACAGTGCGGCACTCCCTCAGTACTGACACTATGACAGTGCGGCACTCCCTCAGCACTGACCCACTGACAGTGCGGCACTCCCTCCATACTGACGCTATGACGGTGTGGCACTCCCTCAGTACTGACCCTCTGACAGAGCGGCACACCCTCAGTCCTGACCCTCTGACAGTGCGGCACTCCCTCAGTACTGACGCTATGACAGTGCGGCTCTCCCTCATTACTGACCCTCTGACAGTGCGGTGCTCCCTCAGCACTGACCCTCCCACAGTGCGGCTCTCACTCAGAACTGAACCTATGACAGTGCGGCACTCCCTCAGTACTGACCCTCTGACAGTGCGGCACTCCCTCACCACTGACGCTATGACAGTGCGGCACTCCCTCAGTACTGACCCTCTGACAGTGCGGCTCTCCCTCAGCACTGACCGTCCAACAGTGCGGCTCTCCCTCAGTACTGACCCTCCGACAGTGCGGCTCTCCCTCAGTACTGACCCTCCGACAATGCGGCTCTCCCTCAGTACTGACCCTCCGACAGTGCGGCTCTCCCTCAGTACTAACCCTCTGACAGTGCGGCACTCCCTCAGTTTTCAACCTCTGACAGTGCGGCTCTCCCTTAGTACTGACCCTCTGACAGTTGCGGCTCTCCCTCAGAACTGACCCTCCGACAGTGCGGCTCTCCCTCAGTACTGACCCTCTGACAGTGCGGCTCTCCCTCAGTACTGACCATCCGACAGTGCAGCTCTCCCTAAGTACTGACCCTTTGACAGTGCGGCTCTCCCTCAGTACTGACCCTCCGACAGTGCGGCTCTCCCTCAGTACTGACTCTCCGACAGTGCGGCACTCCCTTAGTACTGACCCTCTGACAGTGCGGCTCTCCCTCAGCACTGACCCTCCGACAGTGGGGCACTCCCTTAGTACTGACCCTCTGACAGTGCGGCACTCCCTTAGTACTGACCCTCTGACAGTGCGGCTCTCCCTCAGTACTGACCCCCTGACAATGCGGCTCTCCCTAACTACGGACACTCCTACAGTGCGCCTCTCCCTCAGCACTGACCCTCCGACAGTGCGGCGCTCCCTCAGCACTGACCCTCCGACAGTGCGGCTCTCCCTCAGCACTGACCCTCCGACAGTGCGGCTCTCCCTCAGAGCTGACCCTCCAACACTGCGGTGCTCCCTCAGCACTGACCCTCCCACAGTGCGGCTCTCACTCAGAACTGAACCTATGACAGTGCGGCACTCCCTCAGTACTGACCCTCTGACATGCGGCACTCCCTCAGTACTGAAGCTATGACAGTGCGGCACTCCCTCAGTACTGACCCTCTGACAGTGCGGCTCTCCCTCAGTACTGACCCTCCCACAGTGCGGCTCTCCCTCAGCACTGACCCTCTGACAGTGCGGCTCTCCCTCAGTACTGACCCTCCGAGAGTGCGGCTCTCCCTCAGCACGGACTCTCCAACAATCCGGATCTCCCTCAGTACAGCCACTCCGACAGTGCGGCTCTCCCTCAGTACTGACCCTCCGACATTGTGGCTCTCCCTCAGTACTGACACTCCGACCTTACGGCACTCCCTCAGCACTGACCCTCCCACAGTGCGGCTCTCCCTCAGTACTGACCCTCCGACAGTGCGGCTCTCCCTCAGTACTGACCCTCTGACAATGCAGCTCTCCCTCAGCACTGACCCTCCGACAGTGCGGCTCTCCCTCAGTACTGACCCTCCGACAGTGTGTTGCTCCCACAGCACTGACCCTCCCACAGTGCGGCACTCCCTCAGTACTGACCCTCCGAAAGTGCGGCTCTCCCTCAGTACTGACACTCTGACAGTGCGGCTGTCCCTCAGTACAGACCTACGACAGTGCGGCTCTCCCTCAGTACTGACCCTCTGACAGTGCGGCTCTCCCTCAGTACTGACCCTCCGACAGTGCGGCTCTCCCTCAGTACTGACCCTCCGACAGAGTGGTGCTCCCTCAGCACTGACCCTCCCACAGTGCGGCTCTCACTCAGAACTGAACCTATGACAGTGCGGCACTCCATCAGTACTGACCCTCTGACAGTGTGGCACACCCTCAGTACTGACGCTATGACAGTGCGGCACTCCCTCAGTACTGACCCTCTGACAGTGTGGCGCTCCCTCAGTACAGACCCTCTGACAGTGCGGCAATCCCTCAGTACTGACGCTATGACAGTGCGGCTCTCCCTCAGCACTGACCCTCCGACAGTGCGGCGCTCCCTCAGTACTGACCGTCCGACAGTGCGGCTCTCCCTCCGTACTGACCCTCTGACACTGCGGCACTCCCTTAGTACTGACCCTCTGACAGTGCCGCACTCCCTCAGTTTTCAACCTCTGACAGTGCGGCTCTCCCTCAGTACTGACCCTCCGACAGTGGGGCTCTCCCTCAGTACTGACCCTCTGACAGTGCGGAACTCCCTTAGTACTGACCCTCTGACAGTGCGGCACTCCCTCAGCACTGATCCTCCGACAGTGCGGCTCTCCCTCAGTACTGACCCTCCGACAGTGCGGCTCTCCCTCAGCACTGATCCTCCGACAGTGCGGCTCTCCCTCAGCACTGACCCTCCAACAGTGCGGCGGTCCCTCAGCACTGACCCTCCAACAGTGCGGCGGTCCCTCAGTACTGACCCTCCGACAGGGCAAAACTCCCTCAGTTCCAAACCTCTGACAGTGCAGCTCTCCCTCAGCACTGACCCTCCGACAGTGCCGCGCTCCCTCAACACTGAACCTCCGACAGTGCAGCTCTTCCTCAGCACTGACCCCCCGACAGTGCGGCTCTCCCTCAGTACTGACCCTCCGACAGTGCCGCGCTCCCTCAACACTGACCCTCCGACAGTGCGGCGCAGCCTCAGCACTGACCCTCTGACAGTGCGGCACTCCCTCAGTACTGACGCTATGACAGTGCGGCACTCCCTCAGTAATGACCCTCTGACAGTGCGGCACTCCCTCAGTACTGACACTATGACAGTGCGGCACTCCCTCAGCACTGACCCACTGACAGTGCGGCACTCCCTCCATACTGACGCTATGACGGTGTGGCACTCCCTCAGTACTGACCCTCTGACAGAGCGGCACACCCTCAGTCCTGACCCTCTGATGGTGCGGCACTCCCTCAGTACTGACGCTATGACAGTGCGGCACTCCCTCATTACTGACCCTCTGACAGTGCGGTGCTCCCTCAGCACTGACCCTCCCACAGTGCGGCTCTCACTCAGAACTGAACCTATGACAGTGCGGCACTCCCTCAGTACTGACCCTCTGACAGTGCGGCACTCCCTCACCACTGACGCTATGACAGTGCGGCACTCCCTCAGTACTGACCCTCTGACAGTGCGGCTCTCCCTCAGCACTGACCGTCCAACAGTGCGGCTCTCCCTCAGTACTGACCCTCCGACAGTGCGGCTCTCCCTCAGTACTAACCCTCTGACAGTGCGGCACTCCCTCAGTTTTCAACCTCTGACAGTGCGGCTCTCCCTTAGTACTGACCCTCTGACAGTTGCGGCTCTCCCTCAGAACTGACCCTCCGACAGTGCGGCTCTCCCTCAGTACTGACCCTCTGACAGTGCGGCTCTCCCTCAGTACTGACCATCCGACAGTGCAGCTCTCCCTAAGTACTGACCCTTTGACAGTGCGGCTCTCCCTCAGTACTGACCCTCCGACAGTGCGGCTCTCCCTCAGTACTGACTCTCCGACAGTGCGGCACTCCCTTAGTACTGACCCTCTGACAGTGCGGCTCTCCCTCAGCACTGACCCTCCGACAGTGCGGCACTCCCT
This sequence comes from Carcharodon carcharias, assembly GCF_017639515.1. Classification (NCBI taxonomy): domain Eukaryota; kingdom Metazoa; phylum Chordata; class Chondrichthyes; order Lamniformes; family Lamnidae; genus Carcharodon; species Carcharodon carcharias. The sequence goes on from NW_024470850.1 coordinate 15,173, forward strand.
TAGTACTGACCCTCTGACAGTGCGGCACTCCCTTAGTACTGACCCTCTGACAGTGCGGCTCTCCCTCAGTACTGACCCCCTGACAATGCGGCTCTCCCTAACTACGGACACTCCTACAGTGCGCCTCTCCCTCAGCACTGACCCTCCGACAGTGCGGCGCTCCCTCAGCACTGACCCTCCGACAGTGCGGCTCTCCCTCAGCACTGACCCTCCGACAGTGCGGCTCTCCCTCAGCACTGAACCTCCGACAGTGCGGCGCTCCGTCAGCACTGACCCTCCGACAGTGCGGCGATCCCACAGTACTGACTCCCTGACAGTGTGGCTCTCCCTCAGTACTGAACCTCTGACAGTGCAACTCTCCTTCAGCAATGACCCTCCGAGAGTGCGGCTCTCCATCAGCACTGACCCTCTGACATTGTGGCTCTCCCTCAGTACTGACCCTCCGACAGTGCGGCACTCCCTCAGTACTGACCCTCCGACAGTGCGGCTCTCACTCAGCACTGACCCTCCGACAGTGCGGCTCTCCCTCAGCACTGACCCTCCGACATTGCGGCTCTCCCTCAGCACTGACCCTCCCACAGTGCGGCTCTCCCTAAGTACTGACCCTCTGACAGTGCGGCTCTCCCTCAGTACTGACCCTATGACAGTGCGGCTCTCCCTTAGTACTGACCCTCTGACAGTGCGGCACTCCCTCAGTACTGAACCTCCGACAGTGCGACACTAACTCAGTACTGACCATCTGACAGTGCGGCTCTCCCTCAGCACTGACCCACCGACAGTGCGGCTCTCCCTCTGTACTGACCCTCCGACAGTGCGGCTCTCTCTCAGCACTGACCCTCTGACAGTGCGGCACTCCCTCAGTACTGACCCTCCGACAGTGCGGCTCTCCCTCAGTACTGACCCTCCGACAGTGCGGCTCTCCCTCAGTACTGACCCTCCGACAGTGCGGCACTCACTCAGTACTGACCCTCCGACAGTGCGGCTCTCCCTCAGTACTGACCCTCCGACAGTGCGGCTCTCCCTCAGTACTGACCCTCCAACAGTGCGGCGGTTACTCAGTACTGACCGTCCGACAGGGCAAAACTCCCTCAGTTCCAAACCTATGACAGTGCAGCTCTCCCTCAGCACTGACCCTCCGACAGTGCGGCGCTCCCTCAACACTGACCCTCCGACAGTGCAGCTCTTCCTCAGCACTGACCCTCCGACAGTGCGGCTCTCCCTCAGCACTAACCTTCCGACAGTGCGGCGCTCGCTCAGCACTGACCTTCCGACAGTGCGGCTCTCCCTCAGCACTGACCCTCCGACAGAGCGGCTCTCCCTCAGAGCTGACCCTCCAACACTGCGGTGCTCCCTCAGCACTGACCCTCCCACAGTGCGGCTCTCACTCAGAACTGAACCTATGACAGTGCGGCAATCCCTCAGTACTGACCCTCTGACAGTGCAGCACTCCCTCAGTACTGAAGCTATGACAGTGCGGCACTCCCTCAGTACTGACCCTCTGACAGTGCGGCTCTCCCTCAGTACTGACCCTCCCACAGTGCGGCTCTCCCTCAGCACTGACCCTCTGACAGTGCGGCTCTCCCTCAGTACTGACCCTCCGAGAGTGCGGCTCTCCCTCAGCACGGACTCTCCAACAATCCGGATCTCCCTCAGTACAGCCAATCCGACAGTGCGGCTCTCCCTCAGTACTGACCCTCTGACAGTGCGGCACTCCCTTAGTACTGACCCTCTGACAGTGCGGCACTCCCTCAGTATTGACCCTCTGACAATGCGGCTCTCCCTCAGCACTGACCCTCCGACAGTGCGGCTCTCCCTCAGCACTGACCCTCCGACAGTGCGGCACTCCCTCAACACTGACCCTCCGACAGTGCGGCTCTCCCTTATCACTGACCCTCCGACAGTGCGGCTCTCCCTCAGTACTGACCCTCCAACAGTGTGGCGGTCCCTCAGTACTGACCCTCCGACAGGGCAAAACTCCCTCAGTTCCAAACCTCTGACAGTGCAGCTCTCCCTCAGCACTGACCCTCCGATAGTGCCGCGCTCCCTCAACACTGAACCTCCGACAGTGCAGCTCTTCCTCAGCACTGACCCTCCGACAGTGCGGCGCTCCCTCAGCACTGACCCTCTGACAGTGCTGCACTTACTCAGTACTGAGGCTATGACAGTGCAGCGCTCCCACAGTACTGACCCTCTGACAGTGCGGCTCTCCCTCAGTACTGACCCTCCGACAGTGCGGCTCTCCCTCAGTACTGACCCTCCGACAGAGTGGTGCTCCCTCAGCACTGACCCTCCCACAGTGCGGCTCTCACTCAGAACTGAACCTATGACAGTGCGGCACTCCATCAGTACTGACCCTCTGACAGTGTGGCACACCCTCAGTACTGACGCTATGACAGTGCGGCACTCCCTCAGTACTGACCCTCTGACAGTGTGGCGCTCCCTCAGTACAGACCCTCTGACAGTGCGGCAATCCCTCAGCACTGACCCTCCGACAGTGCGGCGCTCCCTCAGTACTGACCGTCCGACAGTGCGGCTCTCCCTTAGTACTGACCCTCTGACAGTGCCGCACTCCCTCAGTTTTCAACCTCTGACAGTGCGGCTCTCCCTCAGTACTGACCCTCCGACAGTGGGGCTCTCCCTCAGTACTGACCCTCTGACAGTGCGGAACTCCCTTAGTACTGACCCTCTGACAGTGCGGCACTCCCTCAGCACTGATCCTCCGACAGTGCGGCGCTCCCTCAACACTGACCCTCCGACAGTGCGGCTCTCCCTCAGCACTGACCCACCGACATTGCGGCTCTCCCTCAGTACTGACCCTCCGACAGTGCGGCTCTCCCTCAGTACTGACCCTCCGACAGTGCGGCTCTCCCTCAGCACTGACCCTCCAACAGTGCGGCGGTCCCTCAGTACTGACCCTCCAACAGTGCGGCTCTCCCTCAGCACTGACCCTCCGACAGGGCAAAACTCCCTCAGTTCCAAACCTCTGACAGTGCAGCTCTCCCTCAGCACTGACCCTCCGACAGTGCCGCGCTCCCTCAACACTGAACCTCCGACAGTGCAGCTCTTCCTCAGTACTGACCCTCCGACAGTGCGGCGCAGCCTCAGCACTGACCCTCTGACAGTGCGGCACTCCCTCAGTACTGACGCTATGACAGTGCGGCACTCCCTCAGTAATGACCCTCTGACAGTGCGGCACTCCCTCAGTACTGACACTATGACAGTGCGGCACTCCCTCAGCACTGACCCACTGACAGTGCGGCACTCCCTCCATACTGACGCTATGACGGTGTGGCACTCCCTCAGTACTGACCCTCTGACAGAGCGGCACACCCTCAGTCCTGACCCTCTGACAGTGCGGCACTCCCTCAGTACTGACGCTATGACAGTGCGGCACTCCCTCATTACTGACCCTCTGACAGTGCGGTGCTCCCTCAGCACTGACCCTCCCACAGTGCGGCTCTCACTCAGAACTGAACCTATGACAGTGCGGCACTCCCTCAGTACTGACCCTCTGACAGTGCGGCACTCCCTCACCACTGACGCTATGACAGTGCGGCACTCCCTCAGTACTGACCCTCTGACAGTGCGGCTCTCCCTCAGCACTGACCGTCCAACAGTGCGGCTCTCCCTCAGTACTGACCCTCCGACAGTGCGGCTCTCCCTCAGTACTAACCCTCTGACAGTGCGGCACTCCCTCAGTTTTCAACCTCTGACAGTGCGGCTCTCCCTTAGTACTGACCCTCTGACAGTTGCGGCTCTCCCTCAGAACTGACCCTCCGACAGTGCGGCTCTCCCTCAGTACTGACCCTCTGACAGTGCGGCTCTCCCTCAGTACTGACCATCCGACAGTGCAGCTCTCCCTAAGTACTGACCCTTTGACAGTGCGGCTCTCCCTCAGTACTGACCCTCCGACAGTGCGGCTCTCCCTCAGTACTGACTCTCCGACAGTGCGGCACTCCCTTAGTACTGACCCTCTGACAGTGCGGCTCTCCCTCAGCACTGACCCTCCGACAGTGCGGCACTCCCTTAGAACTGACCCTCTGACAGTGCGGCTCTCCCTTAGTACTGACCCTCTGACAGTGCGGCTCTCCCTCAGTACTGACCCCCTGACAATGCGGCTCTCCCTAACTACGGACACTCCTACAGTGCGCCTCTCCCTCAGCACTGACCCTCCGACAGTGCGGCTCTCCCTCAGCACTGACCCTCCGACAGTGCGGCTCTCCCTCAGCACTGACCCTCCGACAGTGCGGCTCTCCCTCAGAGCTGACCCTCCAACACTGCGGTGCTCCCTCAGCACTGACCCTCCCACAGTGCGGCTCTCACTCAGAACTGAACCTATGACAGTGCGGCACTCCCTCAGTACTGACCCTCTGACATGCGGCACTCCCTCAGTACTGAAGCTATGACAGTGCGGCACTCCCTCAGTACTGACCCTCCCACAGTGCGGCTCTCCCTCAGCACTGACCCTCTGACAGTGCGGCTCTCCCTCAGTACTGACCCTCCGAGAGTGCGGCTCTCCCTCAGCACGGACTCTCCAACAATCCGGATCTCCCTCAGTACAGCCACTCCGACAGTGCGGCTCTCCCTCAGTACTGACCCTCCGACATTGTGGCTCTCCCTCAGTACTGACACTCCGACCTTACGGCACTCCCTCAGCACTGACCCTCCGACAGTGCGGCACTCCCTCAGTACTGACCCTCCGACAGTGTGGCTCTCCCTCAGTACTGACCCTCTGGCAGTGCGGCTCTCCCTCAGTACTGACCCTCCGACAGTGCGGCTCTCCCTCAGTACTGACCCTCCGACAGTGTGTTGCACCCACAGCACTGACCCTCCGACAGTGCGGCTCTCCCTCAGTACTGACCCTCCGACAGTGTGTTGCTCCCACAGCACTGACCCTCTGACAGTGCGGCTCTCCCTCAGTACTGACCCTCCGAAAGTGCGGCTCTCCCTCAGTACTGACACTCTGACAGTGCGGCTGTCCCTCAGTACAGACCTACGACAGTGCGGCTCTCCCTCAGTACTGACCCTCTGACAGTGCGGCACTCCCTTAGTACTGACCCTCTGACAGTGCGGCACTCCCTCAGTACTGACCCTCCGACAGTGCGGCGCTCCCTCAGTACTGACCCTCCGACAATGCGGCTCTCCCTCAGCACTGACCCTCCGACAGTGCCGCGCTCCCTCAGCACTGAACCTCCGACAGTGCGGCTCTCCCTCAGCACTGACCCTCCGACAGTGCGGCTCTCCCTCAGAGCTGACCCTCCAACACTGCGGTGCTCCCTCAGCACTGACCCTCCCACAGTGCGGCTCTCACTCAGAACTGAACCTATGACAGTGCGGCACTCCCTCAGTACTGACCCTCTGACAGTGCGGCACTCCCTCAGTACTGAAGCTATGACAGTGCGGCACTCCCTCAGTACTGACCCTCTGACAGTGAGGCTCTCCCTCAGTACTGAACCTCTGACAGTGCAACTCTGCTCCAGCAATGACCCTCTGACAGTGCGGCTCTCCCTTAGTACTGACCCTCGGACAGTGCGGCACTCCCTCAGTACTGACCCTCCGACAGTGCGGCTCTCCCTTATTACTGACCCTCTGACAGTGCGGCACTCCCTCAGTACTGACCCTCCGACAGTGCGGCTCTCCCTTAGTACTGACCCGCTGACATTGCGGCACTCCCTCAGTACTGCCCCTCGACAGTGCGACACTCCCTCAGTACTGACCATCTGACAGTGCGGCTCTCCCTCAGCAGTGACCCACCGACAGTGCGGCTCTCCCTCAGCACTGACCCGCTGACAGTGCGGCACTCCCTCAGTACTGACCCTCCGACAGTGCGGCTCTCCCTCAGTACTGACCCTCCGACAGTGCGGCTCTCCCTCAGTACTGACCCTCCGACAGTGCGGCTCTACCTCAGTACTGACCCTCCGACAGTGCGGCTCTCCCTCAGTACTGACCCTCCGACACTGCGGCTCTCCCTCAGTACTGACCCTCCAACAGTGCGGCGGTTACTCAGTACTGACCCTCCGACAGTGCGGCGCTCCCACAGTACTGACTCTCTGACAGTGTGGCTCTCCCACAGTACTGAACCTCTGACAGTGCAACTCTCCTTCAGCAATGACCCTCCGAGAGTGCGGCTCTCCCTCAGTACTGACCCTCGGACAGTGCGGCTCTCCCTCAGTACTGACCCTCCGACAGTGCGGCACTCCCTCAGTACTGACCCGCCGACAGTGCGGCTCTCCCTCAGCACTGACCCTCCCACAGTGCGGCTCTCCCTCAGTACTGACCCTCTGACAGTGCGGCTCTCCCTCAGTACTGACCCTCTGACAGTGCGGCTCTCCCTTAGTACTGACCATCTGACAGTGAGGCACTCCCTCAGTACTGACCCTCCGACAGTGCGGCACTCCCTCAGTACTGACCATCTGACAGTGCGGCTCTCCCTCAGCAGTGACCCACCGACAGTGCGGCTCTCCCTCTGTACTGACCCTACGACAGTGCGGCTCTCCCTCAGCACTGACCCGCTGACAGTGCGGCACTCCCTCAGTACTGACCCTCCGACAGTGCGGCTCTCCCTCAGTACTGACCCTCCAACAGTGCGGCGGTTACTCAGTACTGACCGTCCGACAGGGCAAAACTCCCTCAGTTCCAAACCTATGACAGTGCGGCTCTCCCTCAACACTGACCCTCCGACAGCGCAGCTCTCCCTCAGCACTAACCTTCCGACAGTGCGGCGCTCCCTCAGCACTGACCCTCCGACAGTGCGGCTCTCCCTCAGAGCTGACCCTCCAACACTGCGGTGCTCCCTCAGCACTGACCCTCCCACAGTGCGGCTCTCACTCAGAACTGAACCTATGACAGTGCGGCAATCCCTCAGTACTGACCCTCTGACAGTGCGGCACTCCCTCAGTACTGAAGGTATGACAGTGCGGCACTCCCTCAGTACTGACCCTCTGACAGTGCGGCTCTCCCTCAGTACTGACCCTCCCACAGTGCGGCTCTCCCTCAGCACTGACCCTCTGACAGTGCGGCTCTTTCTCAGTACTGACCCTCCGAGAGTGCGGCTCTCCCTCAGCATGGACTCTCCAACAATCCGGATCTCCCTCAGTACAGCCAATCCGACAGTGCGGCTCTCCCTCAGTACTGACCCTCCGACATTGTGGCTCTCCCTCAGTACTGACACTCCGAACTTACGGCTCTCCCTCAGCACTGACCCTCCCACAGTGCGGCTCTCCCTCAGTACTGACCCTCCGACAGTGCGGCTATCCCTCAGTACTGACCCTCTGACAGTGCAGCTCTCCCTCAGCACTGACCCTCCGACAGTGCGGCTCTCCCTCAGTACTGACCCTCCGACAGTGTGTTGCTCCCACAGCACTGACCCTCCCACAGTGCGGCACTCCCTCAGTACTGACCCTCCGAAAGTGCGGCTCTCCCTCAGTACTGACACTCTGACAGTGCGGCTGTCCCTCAGTACAGACCTACGACAGTGCGGCTCTCCCTCAGTACTGACCCTCTGACAGTGCGGCACTCCCTTAGTACTGACCCTCTGACAGTGCGGCACTCCCTCAGTACTGACCCTCCGACAGTGCGGCGCTCCCTCAGTACTGACCCTCCGACAATGCGGCTCTCCCTCAGCACTGACCCTCCGACAGTGCCGCGCTCCCTCAGCACTGACCCTCCGACAGTGCGGCTCTCCCTCAGCACTGACCCTCCGACAGTGCGGCTCTCCCTCAGAGCTGACCCTCCAAAACTGCGGTGCTCCCTCAGCACTGACCCTCCCACAGTGCGGCTCTCACTCAGAACTGAACCTATGACAGTGCGGCACTCCCTCAGTACTGACCCTCTGACATGCGGCACTCCCTCAGTACTGAAGCTATGACAGTGCGGCACTCCCTCAGTACTGACCCTCTGACAGTGCGGCTCTCCCTCAGTACTGACCCTCTGACAGTGCGGCTCTCCCTCAGTACTGACCCTCCGAGAGTGCGGCTCTCTCTCAGCACGGACTCTCCAACAATCCGGATCTCCCTCAGTACAGCCACTCCGACAGTGCGGCTCTCCCTCAGTACTGACCCTCCGAAATTCTGGCTCTGCCTCAGTACTGACACTCCGACCTTACGGCTCTCCCTCAGCACTGACCCTCCCACAGTGCGGCTCTCCCTCAGTAGTGACCCTCCGACAGTGCGGCTCGCCCTCAGTACTGACCCTCCGACAGTGCGGCTCTCCCTCAGTACTGACCCTCTGACAGTGCAGCTCTCCCTCAGCACTGACCCTCCGACAGTGCGGCTCTCCCTCAGTACTGACCCTCCGACAGTGTGTTGCTCCAACAGCACTGACCCTCCCACAGTGCGGCACTCCCTCATTACTGACCCTCCGACAGTGCGGCTCTCCCTCAGCACTGACCCTCCGACAGTGCGGCGCTCCCACAGTACTGACTCTCTGACAGTGTGGCTCTCCCTCAGTACTGAACCTCTGACAGTGCAACTCTCCTTCAGCAATGACCCTCCGAGAGTGCGGCTCTCCCTCAGCACTGACCCTCTGACATTGTGGCTCTCCCTCAGTACTGACCCTCCGACAGTGCGGCTCTCCCTTAGTACTGACCCTCTGACAGTGAGGCACTCCCTCAGTACTGACCCTCCGACAGTGCAGCTCTCCCTCAGTACTGACCCTCCGACAGTGCGGCACTCCCTCAGTACTGACCATCTGACAGTGCGGCTCTCCCTCAGCAGTGACCCACCGACAGTGCGGCTCTCCCTCTGTACTGACCCTCCGACAGTGCGGCTCTCCCTCAGCACTGACCCACTGACAGTGCCGCACTCCCTCAGTACTGACCCTCCAACAGTGCGGCTCTCCCTCAGTACTGACCCTCCGACAGTGCGGCTCTCCCTCAGTACTGACCCTCCGACAGTGCGGCTCTCCCTCAGCACTGACCCTCCGACAGTGCGGCTCTCCCTCAGAGCTGACCCTCCAACACTGCGGTGCTCCCTCAGCACTGACCCTCCCACAGTGCGGCTCTCACTCAGAACTGAACCTATGATAGTGCGGCACTCCCGCAGTACTGACCCTCTGACAGTGCGGCACTCCCTCAGTACTGAAGCTATGACAGTGCGGCACTCCCTCAGTACTGACCCTCTGACAGTGCGGCTCTCCCTCAGTACTGACCCTCTGACAGTGCGGCTCTCCCTCAGTACTGACCCTCCCATAGTGCGGTTCTCCCTCAGCACTGACCCTCTGACAGTGCGGCTCTCCCTCAGTACTGACCCTCCGAGAGTGCGGCTCTCCCTCAGCACTGACCCTCCGACAGTGCTGCTCTCCCTCAGTACTGACCCTCCGACATTGTGGCTCTCCCTCAGTACTGACCCTCCGACATTGTGGCTCTCCCTCAGTACTGACACTCCGACCTTACGGCTCTCCCTCAGCACTGACCCTCCCACAGTGCGGCTCTCCCTCAGTACTGACCCTCCGACAGTGCGGCGCTCCCTCAGTACTGACCCTCTGACAGTGCGGCACTCCCTCAGTACTGACCCTCCGACAGTGCGGCGCTCCCTCAGTACTGACCCTCTGACAGTGCAGCTCTCCCTCAGCACTGACCCTCCGACAGTGCGGCTCTCCCTCAGTACTGACCCTACGACAGTGCGGCTCTCCCTCAGTACTGACCCTCCGAAAGTTCGGCTCTCCCTCAGTACTGACACTCTGACAGTGCGGCTGTCCCTCAGTACAGACCTACGACAGTGCGGCTCTCCCTCAGTACTGACCCTCTGACAGTGCGGCACTCCCTCAGTACTGACCCTCCGACAGTGCGGCACTCCCTCAGTACTGACCCTCCTACAATGCGGCTCTCCCTCAGCACTGACCCTCCGACAGTGCGGCTCTCCGTCAGCACTGACCCTCCAACAGAGCGGCTCTCCCTCAGCGCTGACCCTCCGACAGTGCGGCACTCCCTCAGCAGTGACCCTCTGACAGTGCGGCGCTCCCTCAGCACTGACCCTCCGGCAGTGTATCTCTCCCTCAGCACAAAACCTCCCGCAGTGCGGCTCTCTATCAGTTCCGAGCCTCTGAGAGTGCGGCTCTGCCTCAGCACTGACCCTCCGACAGTGCGGCGCTCCCTCAACGCTGACCCTCCGACAGTGCGGCTCTCCCTCAGCACTGACCCTCCGACAGTGCAGCTCTCCCTCAGTACTGACCCTCCGACAGTGCGGCTCTCACTCAGTACTGACCCTCCGACAGTGCGGCTCTCCCTCAGTACTGACCCTCTGACAGTGCAGCTCTCCCTCAGCACTGACCCTCCGACAGTGCGGCTCTCCCTCAGTACTGACCCTCCGACAGTGCGGCTCTCCCTCAGTACTGACCCTCCGAAAGTTCGGCTCTCCCTCAGTACTGACACTCTGACAGTGCGGCTGTCCCTCAGTACAGACCTACGACAGTGTGGCTCTCCCTCAGTACTGACCCTCTGACAGTGCGGCACTCCCTTAGTACTGACCCTCTGACAGTGCGGCACTCCCTCAGTACTGACCCTCCGACAGTGCGGCGCTCCCTCAGTACTGACCCACCTACAATGCGGCTCTCCCTCAGCACTGACCCTCCAACAGAGCGGCTCTCCCTCAGCGCTGACCCTCCGACAGTGCGGCACTCCCTCAGCAGTGACCCTCTGACAGTGCGGCGCTCCCTCAGCACTGACCCTCCGACAGTGTATCTCTCCCTCAGCACAAAACCTCCCTCAGTGCGGCTCTCCATCAGTTCCGAGCCTCTGAGAGTGCGGCTCTGCCTCAGCACTGACCCTCCGACAGTGTGGCGCTCCCTCAGCGCTGACCCTCCGACAGTGCGGCTCTCCCTCAGCACTGACCCTCCGACAGTGCAGCTCTCCCTCAGTACTGACCCTCCGACAGTGCGGCTCTCACTCAGTACTGACCCTCTGACAGTGCGGCACTGCCTCAGTACTGACCCTCCGACAGTGCGGCTCTCCCTCAGTACTGACCCTCTGACAGTGCGGCTCTCCCTCAGCACTGACCCTCCGATGGTCCGGATCGCCCTGAGCACTGACTCTCCGACAGTGCGGCTCTCCCTCAGTACTGACCCAACGATATTGCGGCTCTCCCTCAGTACTGACCCTCTGAAAGTGCGGCTCTCCCTCAGCACTGACCCTCCGACAGAGTGGTGCTCCCTCAGCACTGACCCTCCAACAGAGCGGCTCTCACTCAGAACTGAACCTCTGACAGTGCGGCACTCCCTCAGCACTGACCCTCTGACAGTGCGGCTCTCCCTCAGCACTGACCCTCCGACAGTGCGGCTCTCCCTCAGCACTGACCCTCCGACAGTGCAGCTCTCCCTCAGTACTGACCCTCTGACAGTGCGGCTCTCCCTCAGCACTGACCCTCCGACAGTGCGGCTCTCCCTCAGCACTGACCCTCCGACAGTGCGGCTCTCCCTCAGTACTGACCCTCCGACAGTGCAGCACTCCATCAGTATTGACCATCCGACACTGCGGCGCACTCTCGTTAAAGACCCTCCGATAGTGCGGCTCTCCCTCAGTACTGACCCTCCGACAGTGCGGATCTCCCTCAACACTGACCCTCCGACAGTGCGGCTCTCCCTCAGCACTCACACTCCGACAGTGCGGTGCTGCCTCAGCACTGACCCTCCGACAGTGCGGTGCTGCCTCAGCACTGACCCTCCCAAAGTGCGGCTCTCCCTCAGCACTGACCCTCCGACAGTGCGGCTCTCCCTCAGTACTGACACTCCGACAGTGCGGCACTCCCTCAGTACTGACCCTCCGACAGTGCGGCTCTCCCTCAGTACTGACCGTCCGACAGTGCGGCTCTCCCTCAGCACTGACCCTCTGACAGTGCAGCTCTCCCTCGGCACTGACCCTCTGACACTGCGGCTCTCCCTCAGCACTGACCCTCCGACAGTGCGGCTCTCCCTCAGTACTGACCCTCCCACAGTGCGGTGCTCCCTCAGCACTGACCCTCCGACAGTGCGGTGCTGCCTCAGTACTGACCCTCCGACAGTGCGGTACTCCCTCAGTACTGACCCTCCGTCAGTGCGGCTCTCCCTCAGCACTCACACTCCGACAGTGCGGTGCTTCCTCAGCACTGACCCTCAGACAGTGTGGCTCTCCCTCAGTACTGACCCTCTGACAGTGCGGCGCTCCCTCAGTGCAGATTATCTGACAGTGCGGCTCTCCCTCAGCACTGATCCTCTGATTGGGTGGCGCTCCCTCAGCCCTGACCCTCCTACACCACGGCATCCTGCCGACTGCGAGTCTGCGGCCTAAGAGTGAGTACAGTTCCTGGCTTGGGAGTTCTGGCGAATGGGAGTGGGAGGTCTCAGATGCAGCCCGCTACAACGCATGGGAGCGAAACTGGCTTCCGCCCACCAGCCAGTTTTACTCCGCGTCCCTGAACCCCACCCCCCAATAGCACATTACCACGATCCCCGGTGCTCCCTCAGTACTGACCTCCGACAGTGCGGCTCTCCCTCAGTACAGACCCTCTGACAGTCTGGCCCGCCACAGAGCATGTGAGCGAAACTGGCTTCCGCTCGCCAGCAAGGTTAACACCGCGTCCCTCAACCGCCCCCCCCCCCCCACCACCCCCACCCCAATCCATCCACCCCACCACCTTTCCCGGCTTACCCTGCATCAGTAACAGAACGCCCAGTCCGTGGGCTCTTCCCATGCTGGGTCGTGGGGTGCGGGGCGGCTCCCTTCTCCTCCTCGTCGGCTGGTGCCCGCCCACCTTCTCACATGGCGATGGTGCCCGGCGCCGCCCTTCAGCTCCTACCTGCCCCCCCACCCCCTCGGGAGGGGGAGGGGAGGAGGGTGTGGTGGTGGGGGAGGGAGTGTGGGGGTGAGGGGGGGTAAGGTTTCCTGGGTTGGGGGGGGGGGAGGTGGTGGGGGGAGGAGACGCCGGGAGGCTGGATAACGAAACTGGCGGCCGCGGCGGCGATGGGTCAGTGGGTAGTGGGTTGGCAAGGTCGGGGCGAGGTGCAGAGGGGGTGGTGGGGTAGCGTGGTATGTCAAGACGACTTGGCGCTCGGGGAGTCGGGAGCGTGTTGGGGGTGAAGGGAGGGGAGGCTCAGGAGTCGAACGCTGTCCCTCACACGGACCAAGTGACCACGAGGGGTGGGAGGCGCTCCCGCTTGTCCGGGGGTGGGGCTGGAGTGGAGGTTTGAAATACCCTCAGCTCTGCTGCAGGGGGCGCCTCACAATCGCCACCCGGTGAGGTCACAGAGAGGTGGGAGGGGGGAGTTCCGCCGGACCCCGGCAGGGGGAGGGGCTGGGAGGGAGGGTGGGGGGTTGTGTGGTCACATGTGGTCATCTTCCATTGTGAGGTTGAGGGGGAGACAGAGAGAGAGAGAGAGAGAGAGACGGAGAGAGACAGAGAGAGACAGAAAGAGAGAGAGACAGAGAGAGACAGAAAGAGAGAGAGACAGAGAGAGAGAGAGACAGAGAGAGAGAGACAGAGAGAGACAGAAAGAGAGAGAGACAGAGATAGAGAGAGACAGAGTGAGAGAGAGAGAGACAGAGAGAGAGACGGAGAGAGAGAGAGAGACAGAAAGAGAGAGAGACAGACAGGGAGAGAGACAGAGAGAGAGAGAGACAGAGAGAGAGAGAGAGACAGAAAGAGAGAGAGACAGAGAGACAGAGAAAGAGAGAGAGACAGAGCGAGAGAGAGACAGAGAGAGAGAGAGAGACAGAAAGAGAGAGAGACAGAGAGACAGAGAAAGAGAGAGAAACAGAGAGAGAGACAGAGAGAGAGAGACACAGAGAGAGAGAGACAAAGAGAGAGACAGAAAGAGAGAGAGAGACAAAGAGAGAGAGAGAGACAGAGAAAGAGACACTCAGAGACAGAGAGAGAGACACAGAGAGAGATATAGACAGACAGCAAGAGAGCAAGTCAAAGAGGGTGGTAGGGACTGAGAAAGTGAGAAAGGGACAGAGAAAGAAAGAGATGGGATTAGAGTCACCAGTCAGTGTACAGATATCTCCCTGAGAGAGAGGGACTGAGACACCAGTCAGTGTACAGATATCTCCCTGAGAGAGAGAGGGACTGAGAGACACAAGTCAGTGTACAGATATCTCCCTGAGAGAGAGAGAGAGACTGAGAGACACCAGTCAGTGTACTGATATCTCCCTGAGAGAGAGAGAGGGACTGAGAGACACCAGTCAGTGTACTGATATCTCCCTGAGAGAGAGAGGGACTGAGAGACACCAGTCAGTGTACAGATATCTCCTTGAGAGAGAGGGGACTGAGAGACACCGGTCAGTGTACAAATATCTCCCTGAGAGAGAGGGGACTGAGAGACACCAGTCAGTGTACAGATATCTCCCTGAAAGACACCAGTCAGTGTACAGATATCTCCCTGAGAGAGAGGGGACTGAGAGACACCAGTCAGTGTACAGATATCTCCCTGAGAGAGAGAGAGGGGACTGAGAGACACCAGTCAGTGTACAGATATCACCCTGAGAGAGAGAGAGAGAGAGACTGAGAGACACCAGTCAGTGTACAGATATCTCCCTGAGAGAGAGAGGGGACTGAGAGACACCAGTCAGTGTACAGATATCTCCCTGAGAGAGAGAGAGGGGACTGAGAGACACCAGTCAAAGTACAGATATCTCCCTGAGAGAGAGAGAGGGAACTGAGAGACACCAGTCAGTGTACAGATATCTCCCTGAGAGAGACGGGACTGAGAGACACCAGTCAGTGTACAGATATCTCCCTGAGAGAGAGAGGGGACTGAGAGACACCAGTCAGTGTACAGATATCTCCCTGAGAGAGAGAGGGACTGAGAGACACCAGTCAGTGTACAGATATCTCCCTGAGAGATAGGGGACTGAGAGACACCAGTTAGTGTACAGATATCTCCCTAAGAGAGAGAGGTGACTGAGAGTCACCAGTCAGTGTACAGATATCTCCCAAAGAGAGAGAGGGGACTGAGAGACACCAGTCAGTGTACAGATATCTCCCTGAGAGAGAGGGACTGAGTGACACCAGTCAGTGTACAGATATCTCCCTGAGAGAGAGGGACTGAGAGACACCAGTCAGTGTACAGATATCTCCCTGAGAGAGAGAAAGAGGACTGAGAGACACCAGTCAGTGTACAGATATCTCCCCGAGGTGTATGTATTTGAGTCTGTGTATATAACAGCGACGGACACACACACACACACACACACACAACACACGTACATTTTTCTCAAGAGACCTTTAATTTTCTCACGGGTATTCACTTTTCATGCTCCAGCCGACACTCCTCTTCTCTCCCCTCGCGCCGCCTTTGGACCCCTCCCCCGCCCGCTTGCCTCGAGGGCCGAGAGCAGTTCCCTCGACGCCCGGTCCGCCGCTTCCGTGTCCCCTCTCTCCACCGCCTCCTTCAGGCGCAGCGCCAACCGTGCCGCCCTGGGGTCCTTCAGCCGGTCCAGCAGGTCCCGGAGGTCCTCCCGCTCGACACCGCCGGTGGAACTCTCGCCGCGCCGGAGGAGGCTCCACGCCGGTGCGGGTGCCCTGTCGTCCGGGCCGAGGCTTCTCCTCCCTCTGGCTGCCTGGTCGGGTGATCGAGCCTCCTCCTCCTCTTCCTCCACCACAACCACCTCTCGTGAGATGGGACCGGGGCAAGTGATTCTCTAAATGAGGATTGGTGGGGTTGAGGGTGGGGGTGGAGGGGTGGGGTATGGTAGGTTGGGGGGGGTGGGGGGAAGCAACGAGGGTAAAGGGTTAGGGCGCTGGATAGAGAGGCAGGTTTCAAGATACGCCCCCCCCCCACCCCCCACCTAGAATTCCCGGAAATAACAACGTTCTGACCGCCCGCCCGAAATTCTGGCAAGAGAGAAAGCTGCGTGGAGGATACAAAGAGTCTGAAAAGGGATTTCAATGGGTTAAGCCGGTTGCGTGGGGTTGGGGGTGGGTTGGGGGTGGGTGGGGGTGCAAAGAGTATCATTGTGGGGGCCAACTTGCCCACTTTGGCAAGGAGGGGCAGAACGTTACTTCGACAGGGAGAGACGGCAGAACTCTCGAGGGATCTGGGCGTCCCAGCGCATCACAAAGAGGTGAGAGCGCGCGGGTTGGGGGGGGGAGCAGCGGGTGACAGGGAAGGCAAACGGAGTTGTTGCAAGGTTGGGGGGGTGGTGGGGGGATGGAGTATAAAAGCCAGGAAGACTTGGCCACAACCGGACGGGGTGGGTGGGGGGTGGTTGGCGTTTCCGCAGCCGCAGTACTGCGTAGAGTTTGGGTCTCCTTACCGAAGGAGGGGTAGGCTCGTGTCGGAGGCCCCTTCAGAGAAGGTTCCCTCGCCTGACTCCTGAGGGAGAGGTTGGGCCCGTGAGGGGAGGCGATGTAAGATTCTGAGGTGTGTGGTAGGGGGGGCTTAGGAGAGTGGGCGCAGCTTTGAGGGGGGCCTGGTCATTCCCTCTGCCTCTCCCTCTCTCTCCCGGCTTCGGGCCAGCGCAAACGGACTTCCCACACCCCCTCCACACCCCAAGACCCACCAGCCCTCCCTGCAAACTCTACCTCTGTTTATAAAAAGCGCCCCCTCCCATCCACCCCAACCGCCAACATCTCCGCGATCGACCCCCTTTCACCTTGGCGTAGTAATTCCTGGTGGCGCAGCGGTGAGTGGCGAACTCGCAGAAGTCGGAGAAACGTGGGAATCCGGGAATGTCGCTGCAGACAGGAGCTGTGGGATGGGGTGGGAAAGAGGGAGGCAAGTCACAAGGCCACAGGGTGTAGTGGTACCTGCTCCGAACACCCCACTAACGCCCGCAAGCACAACCCCCTTCCCCCACACCTACTTGAGTCCCAGGAGTCCCTCAGGGTTAGTGTCCTCGGCCCAACCATCTTCAGCTGCTTCCTCAAAGACCTTCCTTCCATCGTAAGGTCAGGAGTTGGGGGTCTCTCTCTCAACCTCTGTACCAACAATCTCGGCCTATTCTCATTCTCAATCTCTCCCATGCGGAGACCGGAACTGTGCACGGTTCTCCGAGTGTGGTCTAACCGAGGGGGTGATACGGAGACCGGAACTGTGCACGGTGCTCCGAGTGTGGTCTAACCGAGGTGGGATACGGAGACCGGAACTGTGCACGGTGCTCCGAGTGTGGTCTAACCGAGGGGGGGGATACGGAGACCGGAAATGTGCACGGTGCTCCGAGTGTGGTCTAACTGAGGGGGGATATGGAGACCGGAACTGTGCACGGTGCTCCGAGTGTGGTCTAACCGAGGTGGGATACGGAGACCGGAACTGTGCACGGTGCTCCGAGTGTGGTCTAACCGAGGGGGGTGATACGGAGACCGGAACTGTGCACGGTGCTCCGAGTGTGGTCTAACCGAGGGGGGATACGGAGACCGGAACTGTGCACGGTGCTCCGAGTGTGGTCTAACCGAGGGAGGATATGGAGACTTGAACTGTGCTCCCAGTGTTTGAGGGTTGACAAGTGGTGAGTAACATTCACACCCACACAAGTACCAGGCAATGACCGTCTCCAACAAGAGAGAATCTAACCATCGCTCCCTTGATGTTCAAAGGCATCACCATCACTGAATCCCCCACTATCTACATCCTGGGGATTACCATTGACCAGAAACTGAACTGGGACCCAGACAGATAAATACTGTGGCTACAAGAGCAGGTCAGAGGCTGGGAATCCTGCGGAGAGTAACTCACCTCCTGACTCCCCCCCCAAACCCTGTCCACCATCTAAAAGGCACAAGTCAGGAGTGTGGATGGGACACTCCCCACTTGCCTGGATGAGTTGCAGCTCCCACAACCCTCGAGAAGCTCGACACCGTCCAGGACAAAGCAGCACCCCCTCCCCGCTCGATCGGCACCCCATCCACAAACATTCACTCCCTCCACCCACCGACGCACAGGGGCAGCAGCGTGTGTACCATCTACAAGATGCACTGCAGCAACTCGCCAAGGCTCCTTCGACAGCGCCGCCCAAACCCACGACCCACTCCCATCTAGAAGGACGAGGGCAGCAGACACATGGGGAACACCCATCACCTGGAAGTTCCCCTCCGAGCCACTCACCATCCCGACTTGGAAATATATCGGCCGCTCCTTCTCTGTCGCTGGGTCAAAATCCTGGAACTCCCTCCCTAACAGCGCTGTGGGTGTACCTACACCACACGGACAAATTCCTGGAACTCCCTCCCTAAGAGCGCCGTGGGTGTACCTACACCACACAGACAAAATCCTGGAACTCCCTACCTAACAGCGCTGTGGGTGTACGTACACCACACGGGGACAAAATCCTGGAACTCCCTCCCTAACAGCGCCGTGGGTGTACCTACACCACATGGGACAAAATCCTGGAACTCCCTCCCTAACAGCGCCGTGGGTGTACCTACACCACACGGACAAAATCCTGGAACTCCCTCCCTAACAACGCCGTGGGTGTACCTACACCACACGGGGACAAAATCCTGGAACTCCCTCCCTAACAGCATCGTGGGTGTACCTACAACACACGGGGACAAAATCCTGGAACTCCCTCCCTAAGAGCGGGCAGGGGTCAGGGAGAGATGGAGGCAGCTTTACCTTTGCTCACTAGTCCATGATTCTCCAGCATGTCGAGGTCCTTCATCTCCCTGAGTTCGCAGCCGGTTTGCAACCTCATCCGGCAGACCAGGGCTGCTTTGTACGAGGGTCTCAAAGCCCTGAAGAAAACCTCATACTCGGCGCGCGAGAGAGGGGAGCCCAAAGGAAGTGGAATCGCCGGAGGGGAACCCTCGAGGGAGGAAACCTGACCAAGGAAGACTGGGGAGAAGAGAAAGATCAGGGAGGTGAGAGGCAGGGAAGAAGAGGAAGGGGTTAGATACAGAGTACAAGTTCCTCCACACCATCCCCGTTAAAAACTCCCAGGACAGGTACAGCACGGTGATAGATACAGAGTAAAGCTCCCTCTACACCGTCCCCATCAAACACAAACCGGACAGGTACAGCACGGGGTTAGATACAGAGTAAATCTCCCTCTACACTGTCCCCATCAACCACTCCCAGGACAGGTACAGCACGGGGTTAGATAGAGAGTAAATCTCCCTCTACACCGTCCCCATCAAACACTCCCAGGACAGGTACAGCACGGGGTTAGATAGAGAGTAAATCTCCCTCTACACTGTCCCCATCAAACACTCCCAGGACAGGTACAGCACGGGGTTAGATACAGAGTAAATCTCCCTCTACACTGTCCCCATCAAACACTCCCAGGACAGGTACAGCACGGGGTTAGATACAGAGTAAATCTCCCTCTACACTGTCCCCATCAAACACTCCCAGGACAGGTACAGCACGGGGTTAGATACAGAGTAAATCTCCCTCTACACTGTCCCCATCAAACACTCCCAGGACAGGTACAGCACGGGGTTAGATACAGAGTAAATCTCCCTCTACACTGTCCCCATCAAACACTCACAGGACAGGTACAGCACGAGGTTAGATACAGAGTAAATCTCCCTCTAGACCGTCCCCATCAAACATTCCCAGGAAAGGTACAGCACAGGGTTAGATACAGAGTAAAGGTGCCTCTACACCGTCCCTATCAAACACCCCCAGGACAGGTACGGCACGGGGTTAGATACAGAGTAAATCTCCCTCTACGCCGTCCACATCAAACACTCCCAGGACAGGTACGGCACGGGGTTAGATACAGAGTAAATCTCCCTCTACGCCGTCCACATCAAACGCTCCCAGGACAGGTACAGCACAGGATTGGATACAGAGTAAAGCTCCCTCTACACTGTCCCCATCAAACACTCCCAGGACAGGTACAGCACGGGGTTAGATACAGAGTAAAGCACCCTCTACACCGTCCCCATCAAACACTCCCAGGACAGGTACAGCACGGGGTTAGATACAGAGTAAATCTCCCTCTACACCGTCCCATTCAAACACTCCCAGGACAGGTACAGCACGGGGTTAGATACAGAGTAAAGCTCACTCTACACCGTCCCCATCAAACACTCCCAGGACAGGTACAGCACAGTGTTAGATACAGAGTAAAGATCCCTCTACACCGTCCCCATCAAACACTCCCAGGACAGGTACAGCACGGGGTTAGATACAGACTAAATCTCCCACTACACCGTCCCCATCAAACACTCCCAGGACAGGTACAGCACGGGGTTAAATACAGAGTAAATCTCCCTCTACACCGTCCCCATCAAACACTCCCAGGACAGGTACAGCACGGGGTTAGATACAGAGTAAATCTCCCTCTACACCGTCCCTATCAAACACTCCCAGGACAGGTACAGCACGGGGTTAGATACAGACTAAATCTCCCTCTACACTGTCCCCATCAAACACTCCCAGGACAGGTACAGCACGGGGTTAGATACAGAGTAAAGCTCCCTCTACACTGTCCCCATCAAACACTCCCAGGACAGGTACAGCACGGGGTTAGATACAGAGTAAATCTCCCTCTACACCGTCCCCATCAAACACTCCCAGGACAGGTACAGCACGGGGTTAGATACAGAGTAAATCTCCCTCTACACCGTCCCCATCAAACACTCCCAGGACAAGTACAGCACGGGGTTAGATACAGAGTAAAGCTCCCTGTACACCGTCCCCATCAAACACTCCCAGGACAGGTACAGCACGGGGTTAGATACAGAGTAAAGCTCCCTGTACACCGTCCCCATCAAACACTCCCAGGACAGGTACAGCACGGGGTAAGATACAGAAAAAGCTCCCTCTACACCGTCCCCATCAAACACTCCCAGGACAGGTAAAGCATGGGGTTAGATACAGAGTAAAGCTCCCTGTACACCGTCCCCATCAAACACTCCCAGGACAGGTAAAGCACGGGGTTAGATACAGAGTAAATCTCCCTCTACACTGTCCCCATCAAACACTCCCAGGACAGGTACAGCACAGGGTTAGATACAGAGTAAATCTCCCTCTACACCGTCCCTATCAAACACTCCCAGGACAGGTAAAGCAAGGGGTTAGATACAGAGTCAATCTCCTGCAGAACAGTCCCAATCAAACATTCCCAGGACAGGTACAGCACGGGGTTACATACAGAGTAAATCTCCCTCTACACTGACCCCATCAAACGCTCCCAGGACAGGTACAGCACGGGGTTAGATACAGAGTAAATCTCCCTTTACACTGTCCCCATCAAACACTCCCAGGACAGGTACAACATGGGGTTAGATACCGAGTAAATCTTCCTCTACACCGTCCCCATCAAACCCTCCCAGGACAGGTATAGCACGGGGTAAGATACAGAGTAAAACTCTCTCTTCACTGTCCCTATCAAACACTCCCAGGACAGGGACAGCACGGGGTTAGATAGAGGGCAAAGTTCCCTCCTACACCGTCCCCATCAAACTCTCCAAGGAAAGGTACAGCACGGGGGTTAGATAGAGAGTAAAGGTCCCTCTACACCGTCCCCATCAAAGAATCCCAGGGCAGGTACAGCACGGGGTTAGAAACAGAAAAAATCTCCTTCTACACTGTCCCCATCAAACACTCCCAGGACAGGTACAGCACGGGGTTAGATACAGAAAAAATCTCCCTCTACACCGTCCCCATCAAACAATCCCAGGACAGGTACAGCACGGGGTTAGAAACAGAAAAAATCTCCCTCTACACCGTCCCCATCAAACACTCCCAGGACAGGTACAGCATGGGGTTAGATACAGAGTAAATCTCCCTCTACACCGTCCCCATCAAACACTCCCAGGACAGGTACAGCACAGGGTTAGATACAGAGTAAATCTCCCTCTACACCGTCCCCATCAAACACTCCCAGGACAGATACAGCACGGGGTTAGATACAGAGTAAAGCTCCCTCTACACTGTCCCCATCAAACACTCCCAGGACAGGTACAGCATGGGGTTAGATACAGAGTAAATCTCCCTCTACAGCGTCCCCATCAAACACTCCCAGGACAGGTACAGCACAGGGTTAGATACAGAGTAAATCTCCCTCCACACCGTCCCCATCAAACACTCCCAGGACAGGTACAGCACGGGGTTAGATACAGAGTAAATCTCCCTCCACACCGTCCCCATCAAACACTCCCAGGACAGGCGCAGCACGGGGTTAGATACAGAGTAAATCTCCCTCTACACTGTCCCCATCAAACACTCCCAGGACAGGTACAGCACGGGGTTAGATACAGAGTAAATCTCCCTCTACACCGTCCCCATCAAACACTCCCAGGACAGGTACAGCACGGGGTTAGATACAGAGTAAAGCTCACTCTACACTGTCCCCATCAAACACTCCCAGGACAGGTACAGCACGGGGTTAGATACAGAGTAAATCTCCCTCTACACTGTCCCCATCAAACACTCCCAGGACAGGTACAGCATGGGGTTAGATACAGAGTAAATCTCCCTCTACAGCGTCCCCCATTAAAAACTCCCAGGACAGGTACAGCACGGGGTTAGATACAGAGTAAATCTCCCTCTACAGCGTCCCCCATTAAAAACTCCCAGGACAGGTACAGCACGGAGATAGATACAGAGTAAATCTCCATCTACACTGTCCCCATCAAACACTCCCAGGACAGGTACAGCACGGTGTTAGATACAGAGTAAAGCTCCCTCTACACTATCCCAATCAAACACTCCCAGGACAGGTATAGCACGGAGTTTGATACAGAGTAAAATTCCCTCTACATCGTCCCCCATAAAGCACTCCCAGGACAGGTACAGCAAGGGGTTAGATACACTGTAAAGCTGCCTCTACACTGTCCCCATAAATCACTCCCAGGACAGGTACAGCACATTGTTAGATACAGAGTAAAGATTTCTCAACATTGTCCCCCATCAAACACTCCCAGGACAGGTACAGCACGGGGTTAGATACAGAGTAAATCCCCCTCTGCACCGTCCCCATCAAACACTCCCAGGACAGGTACAGCACGGGGTTAGATACAGAGTAAAACTCCCTCTACATTGTCCCCATCAAACACACCCAGGACAGGTACAGCACGGGGTTAGATACAGAAAAATCTCCCTCTACACCGTCCCCATCAAACACTCCCAGGACAGGTATAGCACGGGGTTAGATACAGAGTAAAACTCCCTCTACACTGTCCCCAACAAACACTCCCAGGACAGGTACAGCACGGGGTTAGATACAGAAAAATCTCCCTCTACACCGTCCCCATCAAACACTCCCAGGACAGGTACAGCACGGGGTTAGATACAGAGTAAAGCTCCCTCTACACTGTCCCCATCAAACACTCCCAGGACAGGTACAGCACGGGGTTAGATACAGAAAAATCTCCCTCTACACCGTCCCCATCAAACACTCCCAGGACAGGTACAGCACGGGGTTAGATACAGAAAAATCTCCCTCTACACTGTCCCCATCAAACACTCCCAGGACAGGTACAGCACGGGGTTAGATACAGAGTAAATCTCCCTCTACACCATCCCCATCAAACACTCCCAGGACAGGTACAGCACGGGGTTAGATACAGAAAAATCTCCCTCTACACCGTCCCCATCAAACACTCCCAGGACAGGTACAGCACAGGGTTAGATACAGAGTAAATCTCCCTCTACACTGTTTCATCAAACAATCCCAGGACAGGTACAGCACGGGGTTAGAGCCAGAGTACAGATCACTCTACACCGTCCCCAGCAAACACTCCCAGGACAAGTACAGCACGGGGTTAGATACACAGTAAAGCTCCCTCTACACCGTCCCCATCAAACACTCCCAGGACAGGTACAGCACAGGGTTAGATACAGAGTAAATCTCGCTCTACACTGTCCCCATCAAACACTCCCAGGACAGGTACAGCACGGGGTTAGATACAGAGTAAATCTCCGTCTACACCGTCCCCATCAAACACTCCCAGGACAGGTACAGCACGGGGTTAGATACAGAGTAAATCTCCCTCTACACCGTCCCCATCAAACACTCCCAGGACAGGTACAGCACGGGGTTAGATACAGAGTAAATCTCCCTCTACACCGTCCCCATCAAACACTCCCAGGACAGGTACAGCACGGGGTTAGATACAGAGTAAAATTCCTTCTACACTGTTGCATCAAACACTCCCAGGACAGGTACATCACGGGGTTAGATACACAGTAAAGCTCCCTCTACACCGTCCCCATCAAACACTCCCAGGAGAGGTAAAGCACGGGGTTAGAAACAGAGTAATTCTCCCTCTACACCGTCCCCCATCAAACACTCCCAGGCCAGGTAGAGCTCGAGGTTAGACACAGAGTAAATCTCCCTCTACATTGTCCCCGTCAAACACTCTCAGGACAGGGACAGCACAGGGTTAGATACAGAGCAAAGCTCACTCTACACCGTCCCCATCAAACACTCCCAGGACAGGTACAGCACGGGGTTAGATACAGAGTAAATCTCCCTCTACACTGTCCCCATCAAACACTCCCAGGACAGGTACAGCACGGGGTTAGATACAGAGTAAAACTCCCTCTACATCGTCCCCCATCAAACACTCCCAGGACAGGTACAACACGGGGTTAGATACAGAGTAAAGCTCCCTCTACACTGTCTCCATCAAACACTCCCAGGACAGGTACAGCACGGGGTTAAATACAGAGTAAATCTCCCTCTACACTGTCCCCATCAAACACTCCCAGGACAGGTACAGCACGGGGTTAGATACAGAGTAAATCTCCCTCTACACTGTCCCCATCAAACATTCCCAGGACAGGGACAGCACGGGGTTAGATACAGAGTAAAGCTTCCTCTACACTGTCCCCATCAAACACTGCCAGGACAGGTACAGCACGGGGTTAGATACAGAGTAAATCTCCCTCTACACTGTCCCCATCAAACATTCCCAGGACAGGGACAGCACGGGGTTAGATACAGAGTAAAGCTTCCTCTACACTGTCCCCATCAAACACTCCCAGGACAGGTACAGCACGGGGATAGATACAGAGTAAAGCTTCCTCTACACTGTCCCCATCAAACACTCCCAGGACAGGTACAGCACGGGGTTAGATACAGAGTAATTCTCCCTCTACACTGCCCCCATCAAACACTCCCAGGCCAGGTAGAGCTCGAGGTTAGACACAGAGTAAATCTCCCTCTACAATGTCCCCATCAAACACTCCCAGGACAGGTACAGCACGGGGTTAGATACAGAGTAAATCTCCCTCTACACTGTCCACATCAAACACTCCCAGGACAGGTACAGCACGGGGTTAGATACAGAGTAAATCTCCCTCTACACTGTCCCCATCAAACACTCCCGGGACAGGTACAGGACGGGTTTAGATACAGAGTAAAGCTCCCTCTACACTGTCCCCATCAAACACTCCCAGGACAGGTACAGCACGGGGTTAGATACAGAGTAAATCTCCCTCTACATTGTCCCCATCAAACACTCCCAGGACAGGTACAGCACGGGGTTAGATACAGACTAAAGTTCCCTCTACACCGTCACCATCAAACACTCCCAGGACAGGTACAGCACGGTGTTAGATACAGAGTAAATCTCCCTCTACACTGTCCCCATCAAACACTCCCAGGACAGGTACAGCACGGGGTTAGATACAGAGTAAATCTCCCTCTACAATGTCCCCATCAAACACTCCCAGGACAGGTACAGCACGGGGTTAGATACAGAGTAAAGCTCCCTCTACACCGTCCCCATCAAACACTCCCAGGACAGGTACAGCACGGGGTTAGATACAGAGTAAAGCTCCCTCTACACCGTCCCCATCAAACACTCCCAGGACAGGTACAGCACGGGGTTAGATACAGAGTAAAGCTGCCTCTACACTGTCCCCATCAAACAATCCCAGGACAGGTACAGCACGGGGTTAGATACAGAGTAAAGCTCCCCCTACACCGTCCTCATCAAACACTCCCAGGACAGGTACAGCACGGGGTTAGATACAGAGTAAATCTCCCTCTACACTGTCCCCATCAAACACTCCCAGGACAGGTACAGCACGGGGTTAGATACAGAGTAAAGCTCCCTCTACACCGTCCTCATCAAACACTCCCAGGACAGGTACAGCACGGGGTTAGATACAGAGTAAAGCTCCCTCTACACCGTCCCCCCATCAAACACTCCCAGGACAGGTACAGCACGGGGTTAGATACAGAGTAAATCTCCCTCTACACTTTCCCCATCAAACACTCCCAGGACAGGTACAGCACGGGGTTAGATACAGAGTAAATCTCCCTCTACACTGTCCCCATCAAACACTCCCAGGACAGGTACAGCACGGGGTTAGATACAGAGTAAATCTCCCTCTACACTGTCCCCATCAAACACTCCCAGGACAGGTACAGCACGGGGTTAGATACAGAGTAAATCTCCCTCTACACTTTCCCCATCAAACACTCCCAGGACAGGTACAGCACGGGGTTAGATACAGAGTAAATCTCCCTCTACACTTTCCCCATCAAACACTCCCAGGACAGGTACAGCACGGGGTTAGATACAGAGTAAATCTCCCTCTACACTGTCCCCATCAAACACTCCCAGGACAGGGACAGCACGGGGTTATATACAGAGTAAATCTCCCTCTACACCGTCCCCATCACATACTCCCAGGACAGGTACAGCACGGGGTTAGATAGAGAGTAAAGATCCCTCTACACCAACCCATCAAACACTCCCAGGACAGGTACAGCAGGGGGTTAGGTACCACAGGCAGTGAGGAATCTGACCGCTGCTCTCAGCCCCATGGCGACCCTCGCCCTCGACCACAAGTGGCCAACGGTCAAAACCATGACCTGAGGAGGAAGTGACATCAGAGGGCGGAGGTCAACCCCCATCTCCCCTCCGCCCCCCCCCCCCAGAGAATTGACCGTGTCACTGGCGACGTCATCGCCAATCCGATTCTTCTCTGAACTTTAGAATCTCCGGCGCTGGAACAGTCCGCTCGGCCCATCGAACACCCCCTGCTGTCCGCGCCGCTCCCTCCCTCGCATCACCCCACACCCCGACCCACTCTCTCTCCCCCCACCCCCCCACCCTTCTGTCCTTGCTCCCAACAGGCACCCCCCCGCACCCTCCCCACCTCATCCAAATAACCCCCCACTCCCCTTGCCCGTTAAAAATCTACTTTACCCCGCCTGTAATGAATTGCGTGACCCACCACCACCCCCACCCCAAGCCTCCACCGCTCTCCGAGTGGGGCGAGAGAATCCCCCAGACTGACCACCCTCCGAGAGGCAAAATTCACCCCCTTTCAACGGGTGGCCCCCTCATTCTGAAACTCTGCCCCCTCCTCCTCGTCGATTCACCCCTCCCCCCCGCTAGCGAAGGGGATACGTTCTCTCCCTATGCACCCTGGCAAGCTCCCCTTCCCCCAGCCTCTTATATGGTCCAAACTCTGACGGCTACAGGCCCTACCTCTCCTCATAAGACAAACTCGCCTCATCCCAGGGGTGGTCCGACCGAACCTTCCCCGCAAACGGCCTCCAATACAAGTTAAACCACCCCCACCTCACCCCCTCCTCCAGCAACGAGGACCAAAACACTTTGCAGTACTCCGTCTGCGGACTCGCCAATACCCTTTAACCAGACTTCCGAACTTTTATACTTCCCAATCCCCCTTTCAACGACGGCCAATGGTCCATTTGACTTTCTGTTCACCTGCTGAGTACTAACGTTTAGGGATGCATGGGCCAGTATTCCCAGGTCCCTCCATTTCTCAGAGTTCTGCAGGGTCTCTCCACTTTGTCCAAGTTTGCATGAGTTTGTGTGGCCCATCTGTGACTAAATAACCTCCAAAAGGTTGCTGAAGAGATTCATATTTCGCTGGTGTGAGGAACATATTTCTTTTATTTCCCCTGGACACATAAAGAAAATATCTTTTTATTTTCTGTTGGACTGTGGGTGAAGATTACAACGGCTGCAGTATGAAAGACGGGTCCACTGGAGCAGGGTGAGAGATGTCGCAGTCCTGGATAAGAAAGCGTCACGAAAGACACGGTGGTGCTGGAAAGGAGTCCAGGACCGAAGGAGCCTCCTGGCAATGTTTCAATTGGCTCCTGATCCAGGTGTGGTGCGAGGAGCGTGCAGACAATTAGCTCCTAGCTTGAAAGGAACAAGGCCAGAAAACCACCTCTCTCCTGTGAGTGTGTGTGCGTATGTGTGTGTGTGTGTGTGTGTGTGTGTGTGTGTGTGTGAAAGAGTCCAGTAATCCCGCAATAATAGCTAGCCAGCTTTATCATCTCATCACTCTATAACCTGCTCTCCCTCAGTAAAAACCCCTGTCAAGAGGGAAAGGGGAGAATTAGCGTTAGCAACATCGAAAGGCCCACTGAAAATGCTGGACGGAAACCTCATGCAATCAAGAAAGACTTGAAAGGAATGTGGAAGATATGGATCAAAACCAAACTATCCAATCCTGTACTCCAGAACTGGTGCTATTGAAGGATCTTATCCCACCATGAAAATCCATCTTTTTGCGTGTTGTGTGCGTGTGTAAGGATTTAAACAGATGGTAGGGTTTACGTTATAGAGTTAGAAACTAGAAGTTCATATTTCTTTTTTTCCCAATGGTTAACGACAGTTTATCCAATAACCAGAAACTTAATTATTGAGTTTCTAAGGTGGTTTATATATAGAATAACACATAGCCGGGAGTGAGTTACAGACTGGAATCTCATCGAGAGATTCGGTGTGGTTTATATATAGAACAACAGATACCCGGGAGTGAGTTACAGACTGGAATCTAATCGAGGTGTTCAGGGTGGTTTATATATAGAATAACAGGTTCCGGGAGTGAGATACAAACTGGAATCTAATCGAGGGGTTCGGGGGGTTTATATATAGAATAACAGATACCCGGGTGTGAGTTACAAACTGGAATCTAATCGAGGGGTTCGGGGGGTTTATATATAGAATAACAGATACCCGGGTGTGAGTTAGAGACTGGAATCTAATCGAGGGGTTCGGGTGGTTTATATATAGAATAACAGAAACCCAGGAGTGAGTTACAGACTGGAACCTAATCGAGGTGTTCAGCGTGGTTTATATATAGAATAACAAATACCGGGAGTGAGTTACAGACTGGAGTCTAATCGAGGGGTTCGAGTTGTTTTATATATAGAATAATAGATACCCGGGAGTGAGTTACAGACTGGAATCTAATCCAGGGGTTCAGTAGGTTTTTATGTAGAATAACAGATACCCGGGAGTGAGTTAAAGACTGGAATCTAATCGAGGGATTCGGGAGGGGTTTATATATAGAATAACAGATACCCGGGAGAGAGTTACAGACAGGAATCTAATCGAGGGGTTCGGTGTGGTTTATATATAGAATGACAGATACCATGAGTGATTTACAGACTGGAATCTAAACGAGGGGATCGGGGTGCTTTATATACAGAATAACAGATACCCGGGAGTGAGTTACAGACTGGAATCTAATCAAGGGGTTCGGGGTGGTTTATATATAGAATAACAGATATCATGAGTGAGTTATAGACTGGAAAAAATCGAGAGGTTCGGGGTGCTTTATATACAGAAAAACAGATACCCGTGAGTGAATTACAGACTGGAATCTAATCGAGGGCTTCGTGATGGTTTATATATAGAATAACAGATACCCGGGAGTGAGTTACAGACTGGAATCTAATCGAGGGGTTCAGGAGGGGTGGTTTATTGATAGAATAACAGATACCCGGCAGGGAGTTACAGACTGGAATCTAACCGAGGGGCTCGAGGTGGTTTATATATGGAATAACAGATACCCGGGAGTGAGTTACAGACTGGAAACTAATCGAGGGGTTCAGGGTGGTTTATATATAGAATAACAGGTTTCGGGAGTGAGTTACAAACTGGAATCTAATCGAGGGTTTCTGGGGGTTTATATATAGAATAACAGATACCCGGGTGTGAGTTACAGACTGGAATCAAATCGAGGGGTTCGGGGTGGTTTATATATAGAATAACAGACACCCGGGAGCGAGATACAGACTGGAATCTAATCGAGTGGTTCGGTGGGTTTATATATACAATAACAGATACCCGGGAGTGAGTTACAGACTGGAATATAATCGAGGGGTTCGGGGTGGTTTATATATAGAATAACAGATACCCGGGAGTGAGTTACAGACTCGAATCTAATCGAAGGTTTTGGGGTGGGTTTATATATAGAATAACAGATACCCGGGATTGAGTTACAGACTGGAACCTAATCGAGGTGTTCAGGGTGATTTATATATAGAATAACAGATACCTGGGTGTGAGTTACAGACTGGAAACTGATCGAGAGATTTGGGGTGGTTTATATATAGAATAGCAGATACCCGGGAGTGAGTTACAGACTGGAATCTAATTGAGGGGTTCGGGGTGGTTTATATAAAGAATAACAGATACCTGGGAGTGAGTTACAGACAGGATTCTAATCGAGGGGTTCGAGGTGGTTTATATATAGAATAACAGATACCCGGGAGTGAGTTACAGACTGGAATGTAATCGAGGGGTTCAGGGGGGTTTATATATAAAATAACAGATACCCGGGAGTGAGCTACAGGGGGGAATATAATCGAAGGGTTCGGGGTGTTTTATATATAGCATACAGATACTCGGGTGTGAATTACAGACTGGAATATAATCGAGGGGTTCGGGGGGGATTATACAAAGAATAACAGATACCCGGGAGTGAGTTACAGACTCGAATCTAATCGAAGGTTTCGGGGTGGTTTATATATAGAATAACAGATACCTGGGAGTGAGTTACAGACTGGAATCTAATCGAGGGGTTCGAGGTGGTTTATATATAGAATAAGGGATACCCGGGAGAGAGTAACAGAATGGAATCTAATCGAGGGGTTCAGTAGGTTTTTATGTAGAATAACAGATACCCGGGAGTGAGTTAAAGACTGGAATCTAATCGAGGGATTTGGGGGGGTTTATATATAGAATAACAGACACCCGGGAGTGAGTTACAGACTGGAATCTAATCGAGTGGTTCGGTGGGTTTATATATAGAATAACAGATACCCAGGAGTGAATTACAGACTGGAATATAATCGAGGGGTTCGGGGTGGTTTATATATAGAATAACAGATACCCGGGAGTGAGTTACAGACTCGAATCTAATCGAAGGTTTCGGGGTGGTTTATATATAGAATGACAGATACCCAGGATTGAGTTACAGACTGGAACCTAATCGAGGTGTTCAGGGTGGTTTATATATAGAATAACAGATACCTGGGAGTGAGTAACAGAATAGAATCTAATCGAGGTGTTCAGTAGGTTTTTATGTAGAATAACAGATACCCGGGAGTGAGTTAAAGACTGGAATCTAACCGAGGGATTTGGGGGTGTTTATATATAGAATAACAGATACCCGGGAGAGAGTTACAGACTGGAATCTAATCGAGTGGTTCGGTGGGTTTATATATAGAATAACAGATACCCAGGAGTGAATTACAGACTGGAATATAATCGAGGGGTTCGGGGTGGTTTATATATTGAATAACAGATACCCGGGAGTGAGTTAAAGACTGGAATCTAATCGAGGGATTTGGGGGGGTTTATATATAGAATAACAGACACCCGGGAGTGAGTTACAGACTGGAATCTAATCGAGTGGTTCGGTGGGTTTATATATAGAATAACAGATACCCAGGAGTGAATTACAGACTGGAATATAATCGAGGGGTTCGGGGTGGTTTATATATAGAATAACAGATACCCGGGAGTGAGTTACAGACTCGAATCTAATCGAAGGTTTCGGGGTGGTTTATATATAGAATGACAGATACCCAGGATTGAGTTACAGACTGGAACCTAATCGAGGTGTTCAGGGTGGTTTATATATAGAATAACAGATACCCGGGAGTGAGTTACAGACTCGAATCTAATCGAAGGTTTCGGGGTGGTTTATATATAGAATGACAGATACCCAGGATTGAGTTACAGACTGGAACCTAATCGAGGTGTTCAGGGTGGTTTATATATAGAATAACAGATACCTGGGAGTGAGTAACAGAATGGAATCTAATCGAGGTGTTCAGTAGATTTTTATGTAGAATAACAGATACCCGGGAGTGAGTTAAAGACTGGAATCTAACCGAGGGATTTGGGGGTGTTTATATATAGAATAACAGATACCCGGGAGAGAGTTACAGACTGGAATCTAATCGAGGCGTTCAGGGGGGTTGGTTTATGTATAGAATAACAGATACCCGGGAGTGAGTTACAGACAGGAAACTCATCGAGAGATTTGGGGTGGTTTATATATAGAATAACAGATATCCGGGAGTGAGATACAGACTGGAACCTAATCAAGGGGTTCGGGGTGGTTTATATATAGAATAACAGATATCATGAGTGAGTTATAGACTGGAATCTAATCGAGAGGTTCGGGGTGCTTTACATACAAAATAACAGATACCCGTGAGTGAGTTACAGACTGGAATCTAATCGAGGGGTTCAGGAGGGGTGGTTTATTGATAGAATAACAGATACCCGGGAGGGAGTTACAGACTGGAATCCAATCGAGGGGCTCGGGGGGGTTTATATATAGAAAAACAGATACCCGGGAGTGAGTTACAGACTGGAAACTCATCGAGAGATTTGGGGTGGTTTATATATAGAATGACAGATACCCGGGAGTGAGTTACAGACTGGAATCTAATTGAGGGGTTCGGGGTGGTTTATATAAAGAATAACAGATACCTGGGAGTGAATTACAGACAGGATTCTAATCGAGGGGTTCGAGGTGGTTTATATATAGAATAACAGATACCCGGGAGTGAGTTACAGACTGGAATCTAATCGAGGGGTTCAGGGGGGTTTATATACAGAATAACAGATACCCAGGAGTGAGTTACAGACTGGAATCTAATTGAGGGGCACGGGGTGGTTTATATATGGCTTAACAGATACCCGGGAGTGAGTTACAGACTGGAATCTAATCGAGGGGTTTGGGGAGGTTTATATATAGAATAACAGATACCCGGGAGTGAGTTACAGACTGGAATCTAATCGAGGGTTTTGGGAAGGTTTATATATAGAATAACAGATACCCGGGAGTGAGTAAGAGACTGGAATCTAATCGAGGGGTTCAGGGAGGTTTATATATAGAATAGAAGATACCCGGGAGAGAGTTACAGACTGGAATCTAAACGAGGAGTTCGGTGTTGGTTCATATATAGAACAACAGATACCCGGGAGTGAGTTACAGACTGGAATCAAAACGAGGGGCTCAGCGTGGTTTATATATAGAATAACAGATACCCGGGAGTGAGTTACAGACTTGAATCTAATCGAGGTGATCAGTGGGGTTTATATACAGAATAACAGATACCCGGGAGTGAGTTACAGACTGAAATCTAATCGAGGTGTCCGGGGTGGTTTATATATAGAATAACAGATACCCGGGAGTGAGTTGCAGGCTGGAATCTTTTCGAGGTGTCCGGGGTGGTTTATATATAGAATAACAGATACCCGGGAGTGAGTTACAGACTGGAATCTAATCGAGGGGTTCGGGGTGGTTTATATATAGAATAACAGATACCCGGGAGTGAGGAACAGACTGGAATCTAATTGAGTGTTTCAGTGGGGGTGGTTTATTGACAGAATAACAGATAACCGGGGCGTAGTTACAGACTGGAATCTAATCGAGGCGTTCAGGGGGTTTAGTTATAGAATAACAGATATCCGATAGTGAGTTACAGACTGGAATCTAATCGAGGGGTTCAGGGGGTTTATATATAGAATAACAGATACCCGGGAGTGAGTTGCAGACTGGAATCTAATCGAGGGGTTCAGTGTGGTTTATATATAGAATAACAGATACCCGGGAGTGAGTTACAGAGACTGGAATATCATGCGAGAGATTCAGGGTGTTTTATATATAGAATAACAGATTTCCAGGAGGGAGTTACAGACTGGAATCTAAGCGAGGGGTTCGGGGGGGTTTATGTATAGAATAACAGATACCCGGGATTGAGTTACAGACTGGAATCTAATCGAGGGGTTCAGGGTGGTTTATATATAGAATAACAGATTCCGGGAGTGAGTTACAGACTGGAATCTAATCGAAGGGTTCGGGGTGGTTTATACACAGAATAACAGATACCCTGGAGTGAGTTAAAGACTGGAATCTAATTGAACGGTATGGGTTGGTCTATATATAGAATAACAGATACCTGGGAGTGAGTTACAGACTGGAATTTAATCAAGGGGTTTGGGGAGGTTTATATATAGAATAAAAGACACACGGGAGTGAGTTATAGACTGGAATCTAATCGAGGGGTTCAAGATGATTGGTATATAGAATAACAGATATCCTGGAGTGAGTTACAGCCTGGAATCTAAGCGAGAGGTTCGTGGGATTTATATATAAAACAAAAGATACCCGGGAGTGAGATACAGGGGGGAATATAATCGAAGGGTTCGGGGTGTTTTATATATAGCATACAGATACTCGGGAGTGAGTTACAGACTGGAATCTAATCGAGGGGTTTGGGGTGGTTTATATAAAGAATAACAGATACCTGGGAGTGAGTTATAGACTCGAATCTAATCGAAGGTTTCGGGGTGGTTTACATATAGAATAACAGATACCCGGGAGTGAGTTACAGACTGTGAATCTAATCGAGGTGTTCAGGGTGGTTTAGATATAGAATATCAGATACCTGGGAGTGAGTTACAGACTGGAATCTAATTGAACGGTATGGGGTGGTTTATATATAGAATAACAGATACCTGGGAGTGAGTTACAGACTGGAACCTAATCGAGGGGTTTGAGGGGTTTATAGATAGAATAACAGATACCCGGGAGTGAGTTACAGACTGTGAATCTAATCGAGGTGTTCAGGGTGGTTTAGATATAGAATATCAGATACCCGGGAGTGAGTTACAGACTGGAATCTAATTGAACGGTATGGTGTGGTTTATATATAGAATAACAGATACCTGGGAGTGAGTTACAGACTGGAACCTAATCGAGGGGTTTGAGATGTTCATATATAGAATAACAGATACCCGGGAGTAAGTTACAGACTGGAATCTAATCGAGGGATTCGGAGTGGTTTAGATATAGAATAACAGATATCCGGGAGTGAGTTACAGACTGGAACCTAATCGAGGGGTTTGAGGGGTTTATATATAGAATAACAGATACCCGGGAGTGAGTTACAGACTGGAATCTAATCGAGGGGTTCGAGGTGGTTTATATATAGAATAATAGATAACCGGGAGTGAGTAACAGAATGGAATCTAATCGAGGGGTTCGAGGTGGTTTATATATAGAATAATAGATAACCGGGAGTGAGTTACAGACTGGAATCTAATCGAGGGGTTCAGTAGGTTTTTATGTAGAATAACAGATACCCGGGAGTGAGTTACAGACTGGAATCTAATTGAGGGGTTCGGGGTGGTTTATATAAAGAATAACAGATACCTGGGAGTGAGTTACAGACAGGATTCTAATCGAGGGGTTCGAGGTGGTTTATATATAGAATAACAGGGAGTGAGTTACAGACTGGAATCTAATCGAGGGTTTCGGGGTGGTTTATATATAGAATGACAGATACCATGAGTGATTTACAGACTGGAATCTAATCGAGGGGTTCGGGGTGGTTTATATATAGAATGACAGATCCCATGAGTGATTTACAGACTGGAATCTAATCGAGGGTTTCGGGGTGGTTTATATAGAGAATAACAGATACACGGGAGTGAGTTACAGACTGGAATCTAATCAAGGGGTTCGGGGTGGTTAATATATATAATAACAGATACCCGGGAGTGAGTTACAGACTGAAATCTAATCGATGGGTTCAGGGGGGTTTATATATAGAATAACAGATACCTGGGAGTGAGTTACAGACTGGAATCTACTCGAGGGATTCGGAGTGTTTTATATTTAGAATAAGAGATACACGGGAATGAGTTACAGACTGGAATCTAAACGAGGGATTCGGGGTGGTTTATACATAGAATACCAGATACCCGGGAGTGAGTTACCCAATGGAATCGAATCGAGGGGTTTGAGGTGGTTTATATATTGAATAAGAGATACCCGGGAGTGAGTTACAGACTGGAATCTAATAAAGGGGTTCGGGTGGTTTATGCATAGAATAACAGATACCCGGGAATGAGTAACAGACTGGAATCTAATCGAGGGGTTCGGGGGGTTTATATATAGAATAACAGATACCCGGCTGTGAGTTACAGACTGGAATCAAATCGAGGGGTTCGGGGTGGTTTATATATAGAATAACAGATATCATGAGTGAGTTATACACTGGAATCTAATCGAGAGTTTCGGGGTGCTTTATGTACAGAATAACAGATACCCGTGAGTGAGTTACACACTGGAATCTAATCGAGGGCTTCATGATGGTTTATACATAGAATAACAGATACCCGGGAGTGAGTTACAGACTGGAATCTAATCGAGGGGTTCAGGTGGGGTGGTTTATTGATAGAATAACAGATACCCGGGAGGGAGTTACAGACTGGAATCCAATCAAGGGGCTCGGGGGGGTTTATATTTAGAATAACAGATACCCGGGAGTGAGTTACAGACTGGAATCTAATCAAGTGGTTCGGGGTGGTTTATATATGGAATAGCAGATACCCGGGAGTGAGTTACAGACTGGAATCTAATTGAGGGGTTCGGGGTGGTTTATATATAGAATAACAGATACCCGGGAGTGAGTTACAGACTGGAATCTAATCAAGGGGTTCGGGGGGGTGGTTTAATGATAGAATAACAGATACCCAGGAGGGAGTTACAGACTGGAATTTTATCGAGGGGTTCGGGGGGGTGGTTTATGTATAGAATAACAGATACCCGGGAGTGAGTTACAGACTGGAAACTCATCGAGAGATTTGGGGTGGTTTATATATAGAATGACAGATACCCAGGAGTGAGTTACAGACTGGAATCTAATTGAGGGGTTCGGGGTGGTTTATATAAAGAATAACAGATGCCTGGGAGTGAGTTACAGACAGGCTCTAATCGAGGGGTTCGAGGTGGTTTATATATAGAATAACAGATACCCGGGAGTGAGTTACAGACTGGAATCTAATCGAGGGGTTCAGGGGGGTTTATATACAGAATAACAGATAACCAGGAGTGAGTTACAGACTGGAATCTAATTGAGGGGCACGGGGTGGTTTATATATGGCTTAACAGATACCCTGGAGTGAGTTACAGACTGGAATCTAATCGAGGGGTTTGGGGAGGTTTATATATAGAATAACAGATACCCGGGAGTGAGTTACAGACTGGAATCTAATCGAGGGTTTTGGGGAGGTTTATATATAGAATAACAGATACCCGGGAGTGAGTAAGAGACTGGAATCTAATCGAGGGGTTCAGGGAGGTTTATATATAGAATAGAAGATACCCGGGAGAGAGTTACAGACTGCAATCAAAACGAGGGGCTCAGCGTGGTTTATATATAGAATAACAGATACCCGGGAGTGAGTTAGAGACTTGAATCTAATCGAGGTGATCAGTGGGGTTTATATATAGAATAACAGATACCCGGGAGTGAGTTACAGACTGAAATCTAATCGAGGTGTCCGGGGTTGTTTATATATAGAATAACAGATACCCGGGAGTGAGTTGCAGGCTGGAATCTTTTCGAGGTGTCCGGGGTGGTTTATATATAGAATAACAGATACCCGGGAGTGAGTTACAGACTGGAATCTAATCGACGGGTTCGGGGTGGTTTATATATAGAATAACAGATACCCAGGAGTGAGGAACAGACTGGAATCTAATTGAGTGTTTCAGTGGGGGTGGTTTATTGACAGAATAACAGATAACCGGGAGGTAGTTACAGACTGGAATCTAATCGAGGCGTTCAGGGGGTTTAGTTATAGAATAACAGATATCCGATAGTGAGTTACAGACTGGAATCTAATCGAGGGGTTCAGGGGGTTTATATATAGAATAACAGATACCCGGGAGTGAGTTGCAGACTGGAATCTAATCGAGGGGTTCAGTGTGGTTTATATATAGAATAACAGATACCCGGGAGTGAGTTACAGAGACTGGAATATCATGCGAGAGATTCGGGGTGTTTTATATATAGAATTACAGATTTCCGGGAGGTAGTTACAGACTGGAATCTAATCGAGGGGTTCGGGGGCGTTTATATATAGAATAACAGATACCCGGGAGTGAGTTACAGACTGGAACTAACCGAGCGGTTCGGGGTGTTTTATATATAGAATAACAGATACTCGGGAGTGAGTTACAGACTGGAATCTAATCGAGGGGTTCGGGGTGGTTTATATATAGAATAACAGATACCTGGGAGTGAGTTACAGACTGGAATCTAATCGAGGGGTTCAGGAGGGGTGGTTTATTGATAGAATAACAGATACCCAGGAGGGAGTTACAGACTGGAAACTCATCGAGAGATGTGGGGTGGTTTATATATAGAATAACAGATACCCGGGAGTGAGTTACAGACTTGAATCTAATTGAGGGGTTCGGGGTGGTTTATATAAAGAATAACAGATACCTGGGAGTGAGTTACAGACAGGATTCTAAACGAGGGGTTCAGGGGGGTTTATATACAGAATAACAGATACCCTGAAGTGAGTTACAGACTGGAATCTAATCGAGGGGTTCGGGGTGGTTTATATATAGAATAACAGATAGCCGGGAGTGAGGTTGAGACTGGAATCTAATCGATGGGTTCAGGGTGGATTATATATAGAATAAGAGATACACGGGAGTGAGATACAGATTGGAAACTAAACAAGAGGTTCG
The DNA here is from genome assembly GCF_017639515.1 of Carcharodon carcharias. Taxonomy (NCBI): domain Eukaryota; kingdom Metazoa; phylum Chordata; class Chondrichthyes; order Lamniformes; family Lamnidae; genus Carcharodon; species Carcharodon carcharias. Next base: position 53,837 of record NW_024470850.1, read on the forward strand.
GGGTGATTTATATATATAATAACAGATACCCGTGAGTGAGTTACAGACTGGAATCTAATTGAAAGTTCGGGGTGGTTTATATATAGAATAATAGATACCCGGGAGTGAGTAACAGAATGGAATCTAATCGAGGGGTTCGAGGGGTTTATATATAGAATAACAGATACCCGGGAGTGAGTTACAGACTGGAATCTAATCGAGGGGTTCGAGGGGGTTTATATATAGAATATCAGATACTCGGGAGTGAGTTACAGACTGGAATCTAATCGAGGGGTTCGAGGGGGTTTATATATAGAATATCAGATACCTGGGAGTGAGTTACAGACTGGAATATAATCAAGGGGTTCACCGGGTTTATATATAGAATAACAGATACCCGGGAGTGAGTTACAGATTGGAGTCTAATCGAGGGGTTTGAGGTGATTTATATATAGAATAATAGAGACCCGGGAGTGAGTAACGGAATGGAATCTAATCGAGGGGTTCAGGGAGGTTTATATATAGAATAACAGATACCCGGGAGTGAGTTACAGACTGGAATATAATCAACGGGTTCACCGGGTTAATAGATAGAATAACAGATACCCGGGAGTGAGTTACAGACTGGAGTCTAATCGAGGGGTTCAAGGTGGTTTATATACAGAATAACAGATACCCGGGAGTGAGTTACAGACTTGAATCTAATCGAGCTGTTCAGTGGGGTTTATATATAGAATAACAGATACCCGGGAGTGAGTTACAGACTGAAATCTAATCGAGGTGTCCGGGGTGGTTTATATATAGAATAACAGATACCCGGGAGTGAGTTACAGACTGAAATCTAATCGAGGTGTCCGGGGTGGTTTATATATAGAATAACAGATACCCGGGAGTGAATAACAGACTGGAATCTAATTGAGGGGTTCAGTGTGTGTCGTTTATTGACAGAATAACAGATACCCGGGAGGTAGTTACAGACTGGAATCTAATCGAGGGGTCAGTGTGGTTTATATATAGAATAACAGATACCCGGGAGTGATTTACAGACTGGAATCTAATCGAGGGGTTCAGTGTGGTTTATATATAGAATAACAGATACCCGGGTGTGAGTTACAGACTGGAATCTAATCGAGGGGTTCAGGTGGGTTTATATACTGAATAACAGATACCCGGGAGTGATTTACAGACTGGAATCTAACCGAGGGGTTCAGTGGGTTTTTATGTTGAATAACAGATACCCGGGAGTGAGTTACAGACTGGAGTCTAATCGAGGGGTTCGGAGGGGTTTATATATAGAATAACAGATACCCGGGAGTGAGTTACAGAATGGAATCTAATCGAGGGGTTCAGGGGGGTTTATATATAGAATAACAGATACCCGGGAGTGAGTTACAGACTGGAATCTAATCGAGGGGTTCGGGGTGGTTTATATATAGAATAACAGATAGCCGGGAGTGAGTTAGAGACTGGAATCTAATCGATGGGTTCGGGGTGGTTTATATATAGAATAAGAGATACACGGGAGTGAGTTACAGATTGGAATCTAAACAAGAGGTTCGGGGTGATTTACATATAGAATAACAGATACCCGGGAGTGAGTTACAGAATGGAATCTAATCGACGGGTTCAGTGGGTTTTTATGTAGAAAAACAGATACCCGGGAGTGAGTTACAGACTGGAATCTAATCGAGGGGTTCGGGGGGGTTTATATTTAGAATATCAGATACCCGGGAGTGAGTTACAGACTGGAATCTAATCGAGGGGTTCGAGGGGGTTTATATATAGAATATCAGATACCTGGGAGTGAGTTACAGACTGGAATATAATCAAGGGGTTCACCGGGTTTATATATAGAATAATAGAGACCCGGGAGTGAGTAACGGAATGGAATCTAATCGAGGGGTTCAGGGAGGTTTATATATAGAATAACAGATACTCGGGAGTGAGTTACAGACTGGAATCTAATCGAGGGGTTCGGTGGGTTTTTATGTTGAATAACAGATACCCGGGAGTGAGTTACAGACTGGAATCTAATCGAGGGGTTAGGGTGGTTTATATATAGAATAACAGATACCCGGGAGTGAGTTACAGACTGGAATCTAATCGAGGGGTTCAGGGAGGTTTATATATAGAATAGAAGATACCCGGGAGTGAGTTGCAGACTGGAATCAAATCGAGGGGCTCAGCGTGGTTTATATACAGAATAAGAGATACCCGGGAGTGAGTTACAGACTTGAATCTAATCGAGCTGTTCAGTGGGGTTTATATATAGAATAACAGATACCCGGGAGTGAGTTACAGACTGAAATCTAATCGAGGTGTCCGGGGTGGTTTATATATAGAATAACAGATACCCGGGAGTGAGTTACAGACTGAAATCTTTTCGAGGTGTCCGGGGTGGTTTATATATAGAATAACAGATACCCGGGAGTGAGTTACAGACTGGAATCTAATCGAGGGGTTCGAGGGGGTTTATATATAGAATATCAGATACCTGGGAGTGAGTTACAGACTGGAATATAATCAAGGGGTTCACCGGGTTTATATATAGAATAACAGATACCCGGGAGTGAGTTACAGACTGGAGTCTAATCGAGGGGTTTGAGGTGATTTATATATAGAATAATAGAGACCCGGGAGTGAGTAACGGAATGGAATCTAATCGAGGGGTTCAGGGAGGTTTATATATAGAATAACAGATACCCGGGAGTGAGTTACAGACTGGAATATAATCAACGGGTTCACCGGGTTAATAGATAGAATAACAGATACCCGGGAGTGAGTTACAGACTGGAGTCTAATCGAGGGGTTCAAGGTGGTTTATATACAGAATAACAGATACTCGGGAGTGAGTTACAGACTGGAATCTAATCGAGGGGTTCGGTGGGTTTTTATGTTGAATAACAGATACCCGGGAGTGAGTTACAGACTGGAATCTAATCGAGGGGTTAGGGTGGTTTATATATAGAATAACAGATACCCGGGAGTGAGTTACAGACTGGAATCTAATCGAGGGGTTCAGGGAGGTTTACATATAGAATAGAAGATACCCGGGAGTGAGTTGCAGACTGGAATCAAATCGAGGGGCTCAGCGTGGTTTATATACAGAATAACAGATACCCGGGAGTGAGTTACAGACTTGAATCTAATCGAGCTGTTCAGTGGGGTTTATATATAGAATAACAGATACCCGGGAGTGAGTTACAGACTGAAATCTAATCGAGGTGTCCGGGGTGGTTTATATATAGAATAACAGATACCCGGGAGTGAGTTACAGACTGAAATCTAATCGAGGTGTCCGGGGTGGTTTATATATAGAATAACAGATACCCGGGAGTGAATAACAGACTGGAATCTAATTGAGGGGTTCAGTGTGTGTCGTTTATTGACAGAATAACAGATACCCGGGAGGTAGTTACAGACTGGAATCTAATCGAGGGGTCAGTGTGGTTTATATATAGAATAACAGATACCCGGGAGTGATTTACAGACTGGAATCTAATCGAGGGGTTCGGGGTGGTTTATATATAGAATAACAGATACCCGGGTGTGAGTTACAGACTGGAATCTAATCGAGGGGTTCAGGTGGGTTTATATACTGAATAACAGATACCCGGGAGTGATTTACAGACTGGAATCTAACCGAGGGGTTCAGTGGGTTTTTATGTTGAATAACAGATATCCGGGAGTGAGTTACAGACTGGAGTCTAATCGAGGGGTACGGGGGGGTTTATATATAGAATAACAGATACCCGGGAGTGAGTTACAGACTGGAATCTAATCGAGGGGTTCAGGGGGGTTTATATATAGAATAACAGATACCCGGGAGTGAGTTACAGACTGGAATCTAATCGAGGGGTTCGGGGTGGTTTATATATAGAATAACAGATAGCCGGGAGTGAGTTAGAGACTGGAATCTAATCGATGGGATCGGGGTGGTTTATATATAGAATAACAGATACCCGGGAGTGAGTAACAGACTGGAATCTAATCGAGGGATTCGGGGTGGTTTATATATTGAATAACAGATAGCCGGGAGTGAGTTAGAGACTGGAATCTAATCGATGGGTTCGGGGTGGTTTATATATAGAATAAGAGATACACGGGAGTGAGTTACAGATTGGAATCTAAACAAGAGGTTCGGGGTGATTTATATATAGAATAACAGATACCCGGGAGTGAGTTACAGAATGGAATCTAATCGACGGGTTCAGTGGGTTTTTATGTAGAAAAACAGATACCCGGGAGTGAGTTACAGACTGGAATCTAATCGAGGGGTTCGGGGGGGTTTATATTTAGAATATCAGATACCCGGGAGTGAGTTACAGACTGGAATCTAATCGAGGGGTCCGAGGGGGTTTATATATAGAATATCAGATACCTGGGAGTGAGTTACAGACTGGAATATAATCAAGGGGTTCACCGGGTTTATATATAGAATAACAGATACCCGGGAGTGAGTTACAGACTGGAGTCTAATCGAGGGGTTCGAGGTGGTTTTTCTAGAATAACAGATACCCGGGAGTGAGTTGCAGACTGCAAACTAATCGAGGGGTTCGGGGTGGTTTATATATAGAATAACAGATACCCGGGAGTGAGTTACAGACTGGAATCTAATTGAGGGGTTCGGGGGGTTGGTTTATTGATAGAATAACAAATACCCAGGAGGGAGTTACAGACTGGAATTTTATCGAGGGGTTAGGGGGAGTGGCTTATGTATAGAATAACAGATACCCGGGAGTGAGTTACACACTGGAAACTCATCGAGAGATTTGGGGTGGTTTATATATAGAATAACAGATACCCGGGAGTGAGTTACAGACTGGGATCTAATCGAGGGATTCGGGGTGGTTTATATATAGAATAACAGATACCCGGGAGTGAGTTACAGACTGGGATCTAATCGAGGGATTCGGGGTGGTTTATATATAGAATAATAGATACCTGGGAGTGAGTTACAGACTGGAATCTAATCGAGGGGTTCGGGGTGGTTTGTATATAGAATAACAGATACCCTGAAGTGAGTTACAGACTGGAATCTAATCGAGGGGTTCGGGGTGGTTTATATATAGAATAACAGATACCCAGGAGAGAGTTACAGACTGGAATCTAATCGAGGGGTTCGGGGTGGTTTATATATGGCTTAACAGATACCCGGGAGTGAGTTACAGACTGGAATATAATCAAGGGGTTCACCGGGTTTATATATAGAATAACAGATACCCGGGAGTGAGTTACAGACTGGAGTCTAATCGAGGGGTTTGAGGTGATTTATATATAGAATAATAGAGACCCGGGAGTGAGTAACGGAATGGAATCTAATCGAGGGGTTCAGGGAGGATTATATATAGAATAACAGATACCCGGGAGTGAGTTACAGACTGGAATATAATCAACGGGTTCACCGGGTTAATAGATAGAATAACAGATACCCGGGAGTGAGTTACAGACTGGAGTCTAATCGAGGGGTTCAAGGTGGTTTATATACAGAATAACAGATACTCGGGAGTGAGTTACAGACTGGAATCTAATCGAGGGGTTCGGTGGGTTTTTATGTTGAATAACAGATACCCGGGAGTGAGTTACAGACTGGAATCTAATCGAGGGGTTAGGGTGGTTTATATATAGAATAACAGATACCCGGGAGTGAGTTACAGACTGGAATCTAATCGAGGGGTTCGGGGTGGTTTATATATAGAATAACAGATACCCGGGAGTGAGTTACAGACTGGAATCTAATCAAGGGGTTCGGGGGGGTGGTTTATTGATAGAATAACAGATACCCAGGAGGGAGTTACAGACTGGAATTTTATCGAGGGGTTCGGGGGGTGGTTTATGTATAGAATAACAGATACCCGGGAGTGAGTTACAGACTGGAAACTCATCGAGAGATTTGGGGTGGTCTATATATAGAATGACAGCTACCCAGGAGTGAGTTACAGACTGGAATCTAATTGAGGGGTTCGGGGTGGTTTATATAAAGAATAACAGATACCTGGGAGTGAGTTACAGACAGGATTCTAATCGAGGGGTTCGAGGTGGTTTATATATAGAATAACAGATACCCGGGAGTGAGTTACAGACTGAAATCTAATCGAGGTGTCCGGGGTGGTTTATATATAGAATAACAGATACCCGGGAGTGAGTTACAGACTGAAATCTAATCGAGGTGTCCGGGGTGGTTTATATATAGAATAACAGATACCCGGGAGTGAATAACAGACTGGAATCTAATTGAGGGGTTCAGTGTGTGTCGTTTATTGACAGAATAACAGATACCCGGGAGGTAGTTACAGACTGGAATCTAATCGAGGGGTCAGTGTGGTTTATATATAGAATAACAGATACCCGGGAGTGATTTACAGACTGGAATCTAATCGAGGGGTTCAGTGTGGTTTATATATAGAATAACAGATACCCGGGTGTGAGTTACAGACTGGAATCTAATCGAGGGGTTCAGGTGGGTTTATATACTGAATAACAGATACCCGGGAGTGATTTACAGACTGGAATCTAACCGAGGGGTTCAGTGGGTTTTTATGTTGAATAACAGATACCCGGGAGTGAGTTAGAGACTGGAATCTAATCGATGGGATCGGGGTGGTTTATATATAGAATAACAGATACCCGGGAGTGAGTTACAGACTGGAATCTAATCGAGGGATTCGGGGTGGTTTATATATTGAATAACAGATAGCCGGGAGTGAGTTAGAGACTGGAATCTAATCGATGGGTTCGGGGTGGTTTATATATAGAATAAGAGATACACGGGAGTGAGTTACAGATTGGAATCTAAACAAGAGGTTCGGGGTGATTTATATATAGAATAACAGATACCCGGGAGTGAGTTACAGAATGGAATCTAATCGACGGGTTCAGTGGGTTTTTATTTAGAAAAACAGATACCCGGGAGTGAGTTACAGACTGGAATCTAATCGAGGGGTTCGGGGGGGTTTATATTTAGAATATCAGATACCCGGGAGTGAGTTACAGACTGGAATCTAATCGAGGGGTTCGAGGGGGTTTATATATAGAATATCAGATACCGGGGAGTGAGTTACAGACTGGAATATAATCAAGGGGTTCACCGGGTTTATATATAGAATAACAGATACCCGGGAGTGAGTTACAGACTGGAGTCTAATCGAGGGGTTTGAGGTGATTTATATATAGAATAATAGAGACCCGGGAGTGAGTAACGGAATGGAATCTAATCGAGGGGTTCAGGGAGGTTTATATATAGAATAACAGATACCCGGGAGTGAGTTACAGACTGGAATATAATCAACGGGTTCACCGGGTTAATATATAGAATAAGAGATACACGGGAGTGAGTTACAGACTGGAATCTAATCGAGGGGTTAGGGTGGTTTATATATAGAATAACAGATACCCGGGAGTGAGTTACAGACTGGAATCTAATCGAGGGGTTCAGGGAGGTTTATATATAGAATAGAAGATACCCGGGAGTGAGTTGCAGACTGGAATCAAATCGAGGGGCTCAGCGTGGTTTATATACAGAATAACAGATACCCGGGAGTGAGTTACAGACTTGAATCTAATCGAGCTGTTCAGTGGGGTTTAAATATAGAATAACAGATACCCGGGAGTGAGTTACAGACTGAAATCTAATCGAGGTGTCCGGGGTGGTTTATATATAGAATAACAGATACCCGGGAGTGAGTTACAGACTGAAATCTAATCGAGGTGTCCGGGGTGGTTTATATATAGAATAACAGATACCTGGGAGTGAATAACAGGCTGGAATCTAATTGAGGGGTTCGGGGTGGTTTATATATAGAATAAGAGATACACGGGAGTGAGTTACAGATTGGAATCTAAACAAGAGGTTCGGGGTGATTTATATATAGAATAACAGATACCCGGGAGTGAGTTACAGAATGGAATCTAATCGACGGGTTCAGTGGGTTTTTATGCAGAGAAACAGATACCCGGGAGTGAGTTAAAGACTGGAATCTAATCGAGGGGTTCGGGGGGGTTTATATTTAGAATATCAGATACCCGGGAGTGAGTTACAGACTGGAGTCTAATCGAGGGGTTCAGGGGGGGTGGTTTATTGATAGAATAACAGATACCCAGGAGGGTGTTACAGACTGGAATATAATCAAGGGGTTCACCGGGTTTATATATAGAATAACAGATACCCGGGACTGAGTTACAGACTGGAATCTAATCGAGAGGTTCAGTGGGTTGCTATGTTGAATAACAGATACCCGGGAGTGAGTTACAGACTGGAGTCTAATCGAGGGGTACGGTGGGGTTTATATATAGAATAACATATACCCGGGAGTGAGTTACAGACTGGAATATAATCAAGGGGTTCACCGGGTTTATATATAGAATAACAGATACCCGGGACTGAGTTACAGACTGGAATCTAATCGAGGGGTTCAGTGGGTTTCTATGTTGAATAACAGATACCCGGGAGTGAGTTACAGACTGGAGTCTAATCGAGGGGTACGGGGGGGTTTATATATAGAATAACAGATACCCGGGAGTGAGTTACAGAATGGAATCTAATCGAGGGGTTCAGGGGGGTTTATACATAGAATAACAGATACCCGGGAGTGAGTTACAGAATGGAATCTAATCGAGGGGTTCAGGGGGTTTATATATAGAATTACAGATACCCGGGAGTGAGTTACAGACTGGAGTCTAATCGAGGGGTTCGAGGTGGTTTTTCTAGAATAACAGATACCCGGGGGTGAGTTACAGCCTGGAATCTAATCGAGGGGTTCAGGGGGGTTTATATATAGAATAACAGATACCCGGGAGTGAGTTACAGACTGGAATCTAATCGAGGGGTTCGGGGTGGTATATATATAGAATAACAGATACCCGGGAGTGAGTTACAGACTGGAATCTAATCGAGGGGTTCAGGGTGGTTTATATATAGAATAACAGATACCCGGGAGTGAGTTACAGACTGGAATCTAATCGAGGGGTTCGGGGTGGTTTATATATAGAATAACAGATAGCCGGGAGTGAGTTAGAGACTGGAATCTAATCGATGGGATCGGGGTGGTTTATATATAGAATAACAGATACCCGGGAGTGAGTAAGAGACTGGAATCTAATCGAGGGATTCGGGGTGGTTTATATATTGAATAACAGATAGCCGGGAGTGAGTTAGAGACTGGAATCTAATCGATGGGTTCGGGGTGGTTTATATATAGAATAAGAGATACACGGGAGTGAGTTACAGATTGGAATCTAAACAAGAGGTTCGGGGTGATTTATATATAGAATAACAGATACCCGGGAGTGAGTTACAGAATGGAATCTAATCGACGGGTTCAGTGGGTTTTTATTTAGAAAAACAGATACCCGGGAGTGAGTTACAGACTGGAATCTAATCGAGGGGTTCGGGGGGGTTTATATTTAGAATATCAGATACCCGGGAGTGAGTTACAGACTGGAATCTAATCGAGGGGTTCGAGGGGGTTTATATATAGAATATCAGATACCTGGGAGTGAGTTACAGACTGGAATATAATCAAGGGGTTCACCGGGTTTATATATAGAATAACAGATACCCGGGAGTGAGTTACAGACTGGAGTCTAATCGAGGGGTTTGAGGTGATTTATATATAGAATAATAGAGACCCGGGAGTGAGTAACAGACTGGAATCTAATCGAGGGGTTCAGGGAGGTTTATATATAGAATAACAGATACCCGGGAGTGAGTTACAGACTGGAATATAATCAACGGGTTCACCGGGTTAATATATAGAATAAGAGATACACGGGAGTGAGTTACAGACTGGAATCTAATCGAGGGGTTAGGGTGGTTTATATATAGAATAACAGATACCCGGGAGTGAGTTACAGACTGGAATCTAATCGAGGGGTTCAGGGAGGTTTATATATAGAATAGAAGATACCCGGGAGTGAGTTGCAGACTGGAATCAAATCGAGGGGCTCAGCGTGGTTTATATACAGAATAACAGATACCCGGGAGTGAGTTACAGACTTGAATCTAATCGAGCTGTTCAGTGGGGTTTAAATATAGAATAACAGATACCCGGGAGTGAGTTACAGACTGAAATCTAATCGAGGTGTCCGGGGTGGTTTATATATAGAATAACAGATACCCGGGAGTGAGTTACAGACTGAAATCTAATCGAGGTGTCCGGGGTGGTTTATATATAGAATAACAGATACCCGGGAGTGAATAACAGACTGGAATCTAATTGAGGGGTTCGGGGTGGTTTATATATAGAATAAGAGATACACGGGAGTGAGTTACAGATTGGAATCTAAACAAGAGGTTCGGGGTGATTTATATATAGAATAACAGATACCCGGGAGTGAGTTACATAATGGAATCTAATCGACGGGTTCAGTGGGTTTTTATGCAGAGAAACAGATACCCGGGAGTGAGTTAAAGACTGGAATCTAATCGAGGGGTTCGGGGGGGTTTATATTTAGAATATCAGATACCCGGGAGTGAGTTACAGACTGGAGTCTAATCGAGGGGTTCAGGGGGGGTGGTTTATTGATAGAATAACAGATACCCAGGAGGGTGTTACAGACTGGAATATAATCAAGGGGTTCACCGGGTTTATATATAGAATAACAGATACCCGGGACTGAGTTACAGACTGGAATCTAATCGAGGGGTTCAGTGGGTTGCTATGTTGAATAACAGATACCCGGGAGTGAGTTACAGACTGGAGTCTAATCGAGGGGTACGGGGGGGTTTATATATAGAATAACATATACCCGGGAGTGAGTTACAGGCTGGAATATAATCAAGGGGTTCACCGGGTTTATATATAGAATAACAGATACCCGGGACTGAGTTACAGACTGGAATCTAATCGAGGGGTTCAGTGGGTTTCTATGTTGAATAACAGATACCCGGGAGTGCGTTACAGACTGGAGTCTAATCGAGGGGTACGGGGGGGTTTATATATAGAATAACAGATACCCGGGAGTGAGTTACAGAATGGAATCTAATCGAGGGGTTCAGGGGGGTTTATACATAGAATAACAGATACCCGGGAGTGAGTTACAGAATGGAATCTAATCGAGGGGTTCAGGGGGGTTTATATATAGAATTACAGATACCCGGGAGTGAGTTACAGACTGGAGTCTAATCGAGGGGTTCGAGGTGTTTTTTCTAGAATAACAGATACCCGGGGGTGAGTTACAGCCTGGAATCTAATCGAGGGATTCGGGGTGGTTTATATATAGAATGACAGATACCATGAGTGATTTACAGACTGGAATCTAATTGAGGGGTTCGGGGGGCTTTATATATAGAATAACAGATACCCGGGATTGTTACAGATTGGAATCTAATCAAGGGGTTCGGGGTGGTTTATATATAGAATAACAGATATCATGAGTGAGTTACAGACTGGAATCTAATCGATGGGTTCGGGGTGGTTTATAGATAGAATAAGAGATACACGGGAGTGAGTTACAGATTGGAATCTAAACAAGAGGTTCGGGGTGGTTTATATGTAGAATAACAGATATCATGAATGAGTTACAGACTGGAATCTAATCGATGGGTTCGGGATGGTTTACATATAGAATAATAGATACCCGGGAGTGAGTTACAGACTGGAGTCTAATCGAGGGGTTCAAGGTGGTTTATATATAGAATAACAGATACCCGGGAGTGAGTTACAGACTGGAGTCTAAACGAGGGGTTCGAGGTGGTTTTTCTAGAATAACAGATACCCGGGAGTGAGTTACAGAATGGAATCTAATCGAGGGGTTCGGGGGGTTTATATATAAAATAACAGATTCCCGGGATTGAGTTACAGACTGGAATCTAATCGAGGCGTTCAGGGTGGTTTATACATAGAATAACAGATACCCGGGAGTGAGTTACAGACTGGAATCTAATTGAGGGGTTTGGTGTGGTTTATATATAGAATAACAGATACCCGGGAGTGAGTTACAGACTGGAATCTAATCGAGGGGTTCGGGGTGGTTTATACATAGCATAACAGATACCCGGGAGTGAGTTACAGACTGGAATCGAATCGAGGGGTTCGGGGTGGTTTATATATAGAATAACAGATACCCGGGAGTGAGTTACAGGCTGGAATCTAATCGAGGGGTTCGGGGGGGTTCATATATAGAATATCAGATACCCGGGAGTGAGTTACAGACTGGAATATAATCGAGGGGTTCACCGGGTTTATATATAGAATAACAGATACCCGGGAGTGAATAACAGACTGGAATCTAATTGAGGGGTTCAGTGGGGGTCGTTTACTGACAGAATAACAGATACCCGGGAGGTAGTTACAGACTGGAATCTAATCGAGGGGTTCAGTGTGGTTTATATATAGAATAACAGATACCCGGGACTGATTTACAGACTGGAATCTAATCGAGGGGTTCAGTGTGGTTTATATATAGAATAACAGATACCCGGGTGTGAGTTACAGACTGGAATCTAATCGAGGGGTTCAGGTGGGTTTATATACTGAATAACAGATACCCGGCAGTGATTTACAGACTGGAATCTAATCGAGGGGTTCGGGATGGTTTATATATATAATAACAGATACCCGGGAGTGACTTACAGGCTGGAATCTAATCGAGGGGTTCAGTGGGTTTTTATGTTGAATAACAGACACCCGGGAGTAAGATACAGACTGGAATCTAATCAAGGGGTTCGGGGTGGTTTATATATAGAATAACAGATACCCGGGAGTGAGTTACAGAATGGAGTCTAATCCAGGGGTTCGAGGTGGTTTTTCTAGAATAACAGATACCCGGGAGTCAGTTACAGCCTGGAATCTAATCGATGGGTTCGGGGTGGTTTATATACAGAATAACAGATACCCGGGATTGTTACAGATTGGAATCTAATCAAGGGGTTCGGGGTGGTTTATATATAGAATAACAGATATCATGAGTGAGTTACATACTGGAATCTAATCGAGGTGTTCAGCGTGGTTTATATATGGAATAACAAATACCCGGGAGTGAGTTACAGACTGGAATCTAATCGAATGGTTGGTATGGTTTATATATAGAATAACAGATACCCGGGAGTGAGTTACACACTGGAATCTAATCGAGGGGTTCGGGGTGGTTTATATATAGAATAACAGATACCCGGGAGTGAGTTACAGACTGGAATCTAATCGAGGGGTTCAGCGTGGTTTATATATAGAATAACAGACACCCAAGAGTGAGTTACAGACTGGAATCTAATCGAGGGGTTCGGGGTGGTTTATATATAGAATAACAGATAGCCGGGAGTGAGTTAGAGACTGGAATCTAATCGATGGGTTCGGGGTGGTTTATATATAGAATAAGAGATACACGGGAGTGAGTTACAGATTGGAATCTAAACAAGAGGTTCGGTGTGATTTATATATAGAATAACAGATACCCGTGAGTGAGTTATAGACTGGAGTCTAATCGAGGGGTTCGAGGGGGTTTATATATAGAATAACAGATACCCGGGAGTGAGTAACAGAATGGAATCTAATCGACGGGTTCAGTGGGTTTTTATGTAGAATAACAGATAGCCGGGAGTGAGTTACAGACTGGAATCTAATCGAGGGGTTCGAGGGGGTTTATATATAGAATATCAGATACCCGGGACTGAGTTACAGACTGGAGTCTAATCGAGGGGTTCAAGGTGGTTTATATATAGAATAACAGATACCCGGGAGTGAGTTACAGACTGGAATCTAATCGAGGGGTTCGAGGGGGTTTATATATAGAATATCAGATACCCGGGAGTGAGTTACAGACTGGAGTCTAATCGAGGGGTTCAGTGGGTTGCTATGTTGAATAACAGATACCCGGGAGTGAGTTACAGACTGGAGTCTAATCGAGGGGTACGGGGGTGTTTATATATAGAATAACATATACCCGGGAGTGAGTTACAGACTGGAATATAATCAAGGGGTTCACCGGGTTTATATATAGAATAACAGATACCCGGGACAGAGTTACAGACTGGAATCTAATCGAGGGGTTCAGTGGGTTTCTATGTTGAATAACAGATACCTGGGAGTGAGTTACAGACTGGAGTCTAATCGAGGGGTACGGGGGGGTTTATATATAGAATAACAGATACCCGGGAGTGAGTTACAGAATGGAATCTAATCGAGGGGTTCAGGGGGGTTTATATATAGAATTACAGATACCCGGGAGTGAGTTACAGACTGGAGTCTAATCGAGGGTTCGAGGTGGTTTTTCTAGAATAACAGATACCCGGGAGTGAGTTACAGCCTGGAATCTAATCGAGGGATTCGGGGTTGTTTATATATAGAATGACAGATGCCATGAGTGATTTACAGACTGGAATCTAATCGAGGGGTTCGGGGGGCTTTATATATAGAATAACAGATACCCGGGATTGTTACAGATTGGAATCTAATCAAGGGGTTCGGAGTGGTTTATATATAGAATAACAGATATCATGAGTGAGTTACAGACTGGAATATAATCGATGGGTTCGGGGTGGTTTATATATAGAATAAGAGATACACGGGAGTGAGTTACAGATTGGAATCTAAACAAGAGGTTCGGGGTGGTTTATATATAGAATAATAGATACCCGGGAGTGAGTTACAGACTGGAATATAATCGACGGGTTCAGTGGGTTTTTATGTAGAATAACAGATACCCGGGAGTGAGTTACAGACTGGAGTCAAATCGAGGGGTTTGAGGTGATTTATATATAGAAAAACAGATACCTGTGAGTGAGTTACAGACTAGGATCTAATCGAGGGCTTCAGGGTGGTTTACATATAGAATAATAGATACCCGGGAGTGAGTTACAGACTGGAATCTAATCGACGGGTTCAGTGGGTTTTTATATAGAATAACAGATACCCGGGAGTGAGTTACAGACTGGAGTCTAATCGAGGGGTTCAAGGTGGTTTATATATAGAATAACACATACCCGGGAGTGAGTTACAGACTGGAGTCTAAACGAGGGGTTCGAGGTGGTTTTTCTAGAATAACAGATACCCGGGAGTGAGTTACAGAATGGAATTTAATCGAGGGGTTCGGGTGGTTTATATATAGAATAACAGATACCCAGGATTGAGTTACAGACTGGAATCTAATCGAGGGGTTCAGGGTGGTTTATATATAGAATAACAGATACCCGGGAGTGAGTTACAGACTGGAATCTAATCGAGGGGTTTGGTGTGGTTTATATATAGAATAACAGATACCCGGGAGTGAGTTACAGACTGGAATCTAATCGAGGGTTTCGGGGTGGTTTATACATAGCATAACAGATACCCGGGAGTGAGTTACAGACTGGAATCGAATCGAGGGGTTCGGGGTGGTTTACATATAGAATAACAGATACCCGGGAGTGAATAACAGACTGAAATCTAAATGAGGGGTTCAGTGGGGGTCGTTTACTGACAGAATAACAGATACCCGGGAGGTAGTTACAGACTGGAATCTAATCGAGGGGTTCAGTGCGGTTTATATATAAAATAACAGATACCCGGGAGTGATATACAGAAAGGAATCTAATCGAGGGGTTCAGTGTGGTTTATATACTGAATAACAGATACCCGGGAGTGATTTACAGACTGGAATCTAATCGAGGGGATCGGGGTGGTTTATATATATAATAACAGATACCCGGGAGTGAGTTACAGACTGGGATCTAATCGAGGGATTCGGGGTGGTTTATATATAGAATAATAGATACCTGGGAGTGAGTTACAGACTGGAATCTAATCGAGGGGTTCGGGGTGGTTTGTATATAGAATAACAGATACCCTGAAGTGAGTTACAGACTGGAATCTAATCGAGGGGTTCGGGGTGGTTTATATATAGAATAACAGATACCCAGGAGTGACTTACAGGCTGGAATCTAATCGAGGGGTTCAGTGGGTTTTTATGTTGAGTAACAGACACCCGGGAGTGAGTTACAGACTGGAATCTAATCAAGGGGTTCGGGGTGGTTTATATATAGAATAACAGATACCCGGGAGTGAGTTACAGAATGGAGTCTAATCCAGGGGTTCGAGGTGGTTTTTCTAGAATAACAGATACCCGGGAGTCAGTTACAGCCTGGAATCTAATCGAGGGATTCGGGGTGGTTTATATATAGAATGACAGATACCATGAGTGATTTACAGACTGGAATCTAAACGAGTGGTTCGGGTTGGTTTATATACAGAATAACAGATACCCGGGATTGTTATAGATTGGAATCTAATCAAGGGGTTCGGGGTGGTTTATATATAGAATAACAGATATCATGAGTGAGTTACATACTGGAGTCTAATCGAGGTGTTCAGGGTGGTTTATATATGGAATAACAGTTACCCGGGAGTGAGTTACAGACTGGAATCTAATCGAGGGGTTCGGTATGGTTTATATATAGAATAACAGATACCCGGGAGTGAGTTACAGACTGGAATCTAATCGAGGGGTTCAGCGTGGTTTATATATAGAATAACAGACACCCAAGAGTGAGTTACAGACTGGAATCTAATCGAGGGGTTCGGGGTGGTTTATATATAGAATAACAGATAGCCGGGAGTGAGTTAGAGACTGGAATCTAATCGATGGGTTCGGGGTGGTTTATATATAGAATAAGAGATACACGGGAGTGAGTTACAGATTGGAATCTAAACAAGAGGTTCGGGGTGATTTATATATAGAATAACAGATACCCGTGAGTGAGTTATAGACTGGAGTCTAATCGAGGGGTTCGAGGGGGTTTATATATAGAATAACAGATACCCGGGAGTGAGTAACAGAATGGAATCTAATCGACGGGTTCAGTGGGTTTTTATGTAGAATAACAGATACCCGGGAGTGAGTTACAGACTGGAATCTAATCGAGGGGTTCGAGGGGGTTTATATATAGAATATCAGATACCCGGGACTGAGTTACAGACTGGAGTTTAATCGAGGGGTTCAAGGTGCTTTATATATAGAATAACAGATACTCGGGAGTGAGTTACAGACTGGAATCTAATCGAGGTGTCCGGGGTGGTTTATATATAGATAAACAGATACCCGGGAGTGAGTTACAGACTGGAATCTAATCGAGGGGTTCAGTGGGTTTTTATGTTGAATAACAGATACCCGGAAGTGAGTTACAGAATGGAATCTAATCGAGGGGTTCAGGGGGGTTTATATATAGAATAACAGATACCCGGGAGTGAGTTACAGACAGGATTCTAATCGAGGGGTTCGAGGTGGTTTTTCTAGAATAACAGATACCTGGGAGTCAGTTACAGCCTGGAATCTAATCGAGGGATTCGGGGTGGTTTATATATAGAATAACATATACCCGGGAGTGAGTTACAGACTGGAATCTAATCAAGTGGTTCGGGGTGGTTTATATACAGAATAACAGATACCTGGGAGTGAGTTACAGACTGGAATCTAATCGAGGGGTTCGGGGTGGTTTATATATAGAATAACAGATATCATGAGTGAGTTACAGACTGGAATCTCATCGAGAGGTTCGGGGGGCTTTATATACAGAATAACAGATACCCGCGAGTGAGTTACAGACTGGAATCTAATCGAGGGGTTCGGGGTGGTTTATATATAAAATAACAGATACCCGGGAGTGAGTTACAGACTGGAATCTAATCGAGATGTTCGGGGTGGTTTATATATAGAATAACAGATACCCGGGAGTGAGTTACAGACTGGAATCTAATCGAGGGGTTCGGGGTGGTTTATATCTAAAATAGCAGTTACCCGGGAGTCAATTACAGACTGGAATCTAATCGAGGGGTTCGGGATAGTTAATGTATAGAATAACAGATACCCGGGAGTGAGTTACAGACTGGAATCTAATGGAGGGATTCGGGCTTGTTTATATATAGAATAACAGATACCCGGGAGTGAGTAACAGACTGGAATCTAATTGAGTGTTTCAGTGGGGGTGGTTTATTGACAGAATAACAGATAACCGAGACGTAGTTACAGACTGGAATCTAATCGAGGCGTTCAGGGGGTTTAGTTATAGAATAACAGATATCCGATAGTGAGTTACAGACTGGAATCTAATCGAGGGGTTCAGGGGGTTTATATATAGAATAACAGATACCCGGGATTGAGTTACAGACTGGAACTAACCGAGCGGTTCGGGGTGTTTTATATATAGAATAACAGATACTCGGGAGTGAGTTACAGACTGGAATCTAATCGAGGGGTTCGGGGTGGTTTATATATAGAATAACAGATACCCGGGATTGAGTTACAGACTGGAACTAACCGAGCGGTTCGGGGTGTTTTATATATAGAATAACAGATACCTGGGAGTGAGTTACAGACTGGAATCTAATCGAGGGGTTCAGGAGGGGTGGTTTATTGATAGAATAACAGATACCCAGGAGGGAGTTACAGACTGGAAACTCAACGAGAGATTTGGCGTGGTTTATATATAGAATAACAGATACCCGGGAGTGAGTTACAGACTTGAATCTAATTGAGGGGTTCGGGGTGGTTTATACAAAGAATAACAGATACCTGGGAGTGAGTTACAGACAGGATTCGAATCGAGGGGTTCAGGGGGGTTTATATACAGAATAACAGATACCCTGAAGTGAGTTACAGACTGGAATCTAATCGAGGGGTTCGGGGTGGTTTATATATAGAATAACAGATACTCGGGAGTGAGTTACAGACTGGAATCTAATCCAGGGGTTCGGGTGGTTTATATATAGAATAACAGATACCCGGGAGTGAGTAACAGACTGGAATCTAATCGAGGTGTTCGGGGTGGTTTATATATAGAATAACAGACACCCAAGAGTGAGTTACAGACTGGAATCCAATCGAGGGGTTCGGGGTGGTTTATATATAGAATAACAGATAGCCGGGAGTGAGTTAGAGACTGGAATCTAATCGATGGGTTCGGGGTGGTTTATATATAGAATAAGAGATACACGGGAGTGAGTTACAGATTGGAATCTAAACAAGAGGTTCGGGGTGATTTATATATAGAATAACAGATACCCGTGAGTGAGTTATAGACTGGAGTCTAATCGAGGGGTTCGAGGGGGTTTATATATAGAATAACAGATACCCGGGAGTGAGTAACAGAATGGAATCTAATCGACGGGTTCAGTGGGTTTTTATGTAGAATAACAGATACCCGGGAGTGAGTTACAGACTGGAATCTAATCGAGGGGTTCGAGGGGGTTTATATATAGAATATCAGATACCCGGGACTGAGTTACAGACTGGAGTTTAATCGAGGGGTTCAAGGTGGTTTATATATAGAATAACAGATACTCGGGAGTGAGTTACAGACTGGAATCTAATCGAGGTGTCCGGGGTGGTTTATATATAGATAAACAGATACCCGGGAGTGAGTTACAGACTGGAATCTAATCGAGGGGTTCAGTGGGTTTTTATATTGAATAACAGATACCCGGAAGTGAGTTACAGAATGGAATCTAATCGAGGGGTTCAGGGGGGTTTATATATAGAATAACAGATACCCGGGAGTGAGTTACAGACAGGATTCTAATCGAGGGGTTCGAGGTGGTTTTTCTAGAATAACAGATACCCGGGAGTCAGTTACAGCCTGGAATCTAATCGAGGGATTCGGGGTGGTTTATATATAGAATAACATATACCCGGGAGTGAGTTACAGACTGGAATCTAATCAAGTGGTTCGGGGTGGTTTATATACAGAATAACAGATACCTGGGAGTGAGTTACAGACTGGAATCTAATCGAGGGGTTCGGGGTGGTTTATATATAGAATAACAGATATCATGAGTGAGTTACAGACTGGAATCTCATCGAGAGGTTCGGGGGGCTTTATATACAGAATAACAGATACCCGCGAGTGAGTTACAGACTGGAATCTAATCGAGGGGTTCGGGGTGGTTTATATATAAAATAACAGATACCCGGGAGTGAGTTACAGACTGGAATCTAATCGAGATGTTCGGGGTGGTTTATATATAGAATAACAGATACCCGGGAGTGAGTTACAGACTGGAATCTAATCGAGGGGTTCGGGGTGGTTTATATATAGAATAACAGATACCCGGGAGTGAGTTACAGACTGGAATCTAATCGAGGGGTTCGGGATGGTTTATATATAGAATAACAGATACCCGGGAGTGAGTTACAGACTGGAATCTAATCGACGGGTTCAGTGGGTTTTTATATAGAATAACAGATACCCGGGAGTGAGGAACAGACTGGAATCTAATTGAGTGTTTCAGTGGGGGTGGTTTATTGACAGAATAACAGATAACCGAGACGTAGTTACAGACTGGAATCTAATCGAGGCGTTCAGGGGGTTTAGTTATAGAATAACAGATATCCGATAGTGAGTTACAGACTGGAATCTAATCGAGGGGTTCAGGGGGTTTATATATAGAATAACAGATACCCGGGATTGAGTTACAGACTGGAACTAACCGAGCGGTTCGGGGTGTTTTATATATAGAATAACAGATACTCGGGAGTGAGTTACAGACTGGAATCTAATCGAGGGGTTCGGGGTGGTTTATATATAGAATAACAGATACCCGGGATTGAGTTACAGACTGGAACTAACCGAGCGGTTCGGGGTGTTTTATATATAGAATAACAGATACCTGGGAGTGAGTTACAGACTGGAATCTAATCGAGGGGTTCAGGAGGGGTGGTTTATTGATAGAATAACAGATACCCAGGAGGGAGTTACAGACTGGAAACTCAACGAGAGATTTGGCGTGGTTTATATATAGAATAACAGATACCCGGGAGTGAGTTACAGACTTGAATCTAATTGAGGGGTTCGGGGTGGTTTATACAAAGAATAACAGATACCTGGGAGTGAGTTACAGACAGGATTCGAATCGAGGGGTTCAGGGGGGTTTATATATAGAATAACAGATACCCGGGAGTGAGTTTCAGACTGGAATCTAATCGAGGGGTTCGGGGTGGTTTATATATAGAATAACAGATACTCGGGAGTGAGTTACAGACTGGAATCTAATCGAGGGGTTCGTGGTGGTTTATATATAGAATAACAGATACTCGGGAGTGAGTTACAGACTGGAATCTAATCCAGGGGTTCGGGTGGTTTATATATAGAATAACAGATACCCGGGAGTGAGTAACAGACTGGAATCTAATCGAGGTGTTCGGGGTGGTTTATATATAGAATAACAGACACCCAAGAGTGAGTTACAGACTGGAATCTAATCGAGGGGTTCGAGGTGGTTTTTCTAGAATAACAGATACCCGGGAGTCAGTTACAGCCTGGAATCTAACCGAGGGATTCGGGGTGGTTTATATATAGAATAACATATACCCGGGAGTGAGTTACAGACTGGAATCTAATCAAGTGGTTCGGGGTGGTTTATATACAGAATAACAGATACCTGGGAGTGAGTTACAGACTGGAATCTAATCGAGGGGTTCGGGGTGGTTTATATATAGAATAACAGATATCATGAGTGAGTTACAGACTGGAATCTCATCGAGAGGTTCGGGGGGCTTTATATACAGAATAACAGATACCCGCGAGTGAGTTACAGACTGGAATCTAATCGAGGGGTTCGGGGTGGTTTATATATAAAATAACAGATACCCGGGAGTGAGTTACAGACTGGAATCTAATCGAGATGTTCGGGGTGGTTTATATATAGAATAACAGATACCCGGGAGTGAGTTACAGACTGGAATCTAATCGAGGGGTTCGGGGTGGTTTATATATAGAATAACAGATACCCGGGAGTGAGTTACAGACTGGAATCTAATCGAGGGGTTCGGGATGGTTTATATATAGAATAACAGATACCCGGGAGTGAGTTACAGACTGGAATCTAATCGACGGGTTCAGTGGGTTTTTATATAGAATAACAGATACCCGGGAGTGAGGAACAGACTGGAATCTAATTGAGTGTTTCAGTGGGGGTGGTTTATTGACAGAATAACAGATAACCGAGACGTAGTTACAGACTGGAATCTAATCGAGGCGTTCAGGGGGTTTAGTTATAGAATAACAGATATCCGATAGTGAGTTACAGACTGGAATCTAATCGAGGGGTTCAGGGGGTTTATATATAGAATAACAGATACCCGGGATTGAGTTACAGACTGGAACTAACCGAGCGGTTCGGGGTGTTTTATATATAGAATAACAGATACTCGGGAGTGAGTTACAGACTGGAATCTAATCGAGGGGTTCGGGGTGGTTTATATATAGAATAACAGATACCCGGGATTGAGTTACAGACTGGAACTAACCGAGCGGTTCGGGGTGTTTTATATATAGAATAACAGATACCTGGGAGTGAGTTACAGACTGGAATCTAATCGAGGGGTTCAGGAGGGGTGGTTTATTGATAGAATAACAGATACCCAGGAGGGAGTTACAGACTGGAAACTCAACGAGAGATTTGGCGTGGTTTATATATAGAATAACAGATACCCGGGAGTGAGTTACAGACTTGAATCTAATTGAGGGGTTCGGGGTGGTTTATACAAAGAATAACAGATACCTGGGAGTGAGTTACAGACAGGATTCGAATCGAGGGGTTCAGGGGGGTTTATATACAGAATAACAGATACCCTGAAGTGAGTTACAGACTGGAATCTAATCGAGGGGTTCGGGGTGGTTTATATATAGAATAACAGATACTCGGGAGTGAGTTACAGACTGGAATCTAATCCAGGGGTTCGGGTGGTTTATATATAGAATAACAGATACCCGGGAGTGAGTAACAGACTGGAATCTAATCGAGGTGTTCGGGGTGGTTTATATATAGAATAACAGATAGCCGGGAGTGAGTTAGAGACTGGAATCTAATCGATGGGTTCGGGGTGGTTTATATATAGAATAAGAGATACACGGGAGTGAGTTACAGATTGGAATCTAAACAAGAGGTTCGGGGTGATTTATATATAGAATAACAGATACCCGTGAGTGAGTTATAGACTGGAGTCTAATCGAGGGGTTCGAGGGGGTTTATATATAGAATAACAGATACCCGGGAGTGAGTAACAGAATGGAATCTAATCGACGGGTTCAGTGGGTTTTTATGTAGAATAACAGATACCCGGGAGTGAGTTACAGACTGGAATCTAATCGAGGGGTTCGAGGGGGTTTATATATAGAATATCAGATACCCGGGACTGAGTTACAGACTGGAGTTTAATCGAGGGGTTCAAGGTGCTTTATATATAGAATAACAGATACTCGGGAGTGAGTTACAGACTGGAATCTAATCGAGGTGTCCGGGGTGGTTTATATATAGATAAACAGATACCCGGGAGTGAGTTACAGACTGGAATCTAATCGAGGGGTTCAGTGGGTTTTTATGTTGAATAACAGATACCCGGAAGTGAGTTACAGAATGGAATCTAATCGAGGGGTTCAGGGGGGTTTATATATAGAATAACAGATACCCGGGAGTGAGTTACAGACAGGATTCTAATCGAGGGGTTCGAGGTGGTTTTTCTAGAATAACAGATACCCGGGAGTCAGTTACAGCCTGGAATCTAATCGAGGGATTCGGGGTGGTTTATATATAGAATAACATATACCCGGGAGTGAGTTACAGACTGGAATCTAATCAAGTGGTTCGGGGTGGTTTATATACAGAATAACAGATACCTGGGAGTGAGTTACAGACTGGAATCTAATCGAGGGGTTCGGGGTGGTTTATATATAGAATAACAGATATCATGAGTGAGTTACAGACTGGAATCTCATCGAGAGGTTCGGGGGGCTTTATATACAGAATAACAGATACCCGCGAGTGAGTTACAGACTGGAATCTAATCGAGGGGTTCGGGGTGGTTTATATATAAAATAACAGATACCCGGGAGTGAGTTACAGACTGGAATCTAATCGAGATGTTCGGGGTGGTTTATATATAGAATAACAGATACCCGGGAGTGAGTTACAGACTGGAATCTAATCGAGGGGTTCGGGGTGGTTTATATATAGAATAACTGGTACCCGGGAGTGAGTTACAGACTGGAATCTAATCGAGGGGTTCGGGATGGTTTATATATAGAATAACAGTTTCCCGGGAGTGAGTTACAGACTGTAATCTAATCGACGGGTTCAGTGGGTTTTTATATAGAATAACAGATACCCGGGAGTGAGGAACAGACTGGAATCTAATTGAGTGTTTCAGTGGGGGTGGTTTATTGACAGAATAACAGATAACCGAGACGTAGTTACAGACTGGAATCTAATCGAGGCGTTCAGGGGGTTTAGTTATAGAATAACAGATATCCGATAGTGAGTTACAGACTGGAATCTAATCGAGGGGTTCAGGGGGTTTATATATAGAATAACAGATACCCGGGATTGAGTTACAGACTGGAACTAACCGAGCGGTTCGGGGTGTTTTATATATAGAATAACAGATACTCGGGAGTGAGTTACAGACTGGAATCTAATCGAGGGGTTCGGGGTGGTTTATATATAGAATAACAGATACCCGGGATTGAGTTACAGACTGGAACTAACCGAGCGGTTCGGGGTGTTTTATATATAGAATAACAGATACCTGGGAGTGAGTTACAGACTGGAATCTAATCGAGGGGTTCAGGAGGGGTGGTTTATTGATAGAATAACAGATACCCAGGAGGGAGTTACAGACTGGAAACTCAACGAGAGATTTGGCGTGGTTTATATATAGAATAACAGATACCCGGGAGTGAGTTACAGACTTGAATCTAATTGAGGGGTTCGGGGTGGTTTATACAAAGAATAACAGATACCTGGGAGTGAGTTACAGACAGGATTCGAATCGAGGGGTTCAGGGGGGTTTATATATAGAATAACAGATACCCGGGAGTGAGTTTCAGACTGGAATCTAATCGAGGGGTTCGGGGTGGTTTATATATAGAATAACAGATACTCGGGAGTGAGTTACAGACTGGAATCTAATCCAGGGGTTCGGGTGGTTTATATATAGAATAACAGATACCCGGGAGTGAGTAACAGACTGGAATCTAATCGAGGTGTTCGGGGTGGTTTATATATAGAATAACAGATAGCCGGGAGTGAGTTAGAGACTGGAATCTAATCGATGGGTTCAGGGTGGTTTATATATAGAATAAGAGATACACGGGAGTGAGATACAGATTGGAATCTAAACAAGAGGTTCGGGGTGATTTATATATAGAATAACAGATACCCGTGAGTGAGTTACAGTCTGGAATCTAATCGAGGGTTCGGGGTGGTTTATATATAGAATAATAGATACCCGGGAGTGAGTAACAGAATGGAATCTAATCGAGGGGTTCGAGGGGTTTATATATAGAATAACAGATACCCGGGAGTGAGTTACAGACTGGAATCTAATCGAGGGGTTCGAGGGGGTTTATATATAGAATATCAGATACTCAGGAGTGAGTTACAGACTGGAATCTAATCGAGGTGTTCGAGGGGGTTTATATATAGAATATCAGATACCTGGGAGTGAGTTACAGACTGGAATATAATCAAGGGGTTCACCGGGTTTATATATAGAATAACAGATACCCGGGAGTGAGTTACAGACTGGAGTCTAATCGAGGGGTTTGAGGTGATTTATATATAGAATAATAGAGACCCGGGAGTGAGTAACGGAATGGAATCTAATCGAGGGGTTCAGGGAGGTTTATATATAGAATAACAGATACCCGGGAGTGAGTTACAGACAGGATTATAATCAAGGGGTTCACTGGGTTAATAGATAGAATAACAGATACCCGGGAGTGAGTTACAGACTGGAGTCTAATCGAGGGGTTCAAGGTGGTTTATATACAGAATAACAGATACTCGGGAGTGAGTTACAGACTGGAATCTAATCGAGGGGTTCAGGGTGGTTTATATATAGAATAACAGATACCCGGGAGTGAGTTACAGACTGGAATCTAATTGAGGGGTTTGGTGTGGTTTATATATAGAATAACCGATACCCGGGAGTGAGTTACAGACTGGAATCGAATCGAGGGGTTCGGGGTGGTTTATATATAGAATAACAGATACCCGGAAGAGTTGCAGGCTGGAATCTAATCGAGGGGTTCGGGGTGGTTTATATATAGAATAACAGATACCCAGGAGTGAGATACAGACTGGACTCTAATCGAGGGGTTCGGGGGGGTTTATATATAGAATACCAGATACCCGGGAGTGAGTTACAGACTGGAATATAATCAAGGGGTTCACCGGGTTTATATATAGAATAACAGATACCCGGGAGTGAGTTACAGACTGGAGTCTAATCGAGGGGTTTGAGGTGGTTTATATATAGAATAATAGAGACCCGGGAGTGAGTTACAGACTGGAATCTAATCGAGGGGTTCAGGGAGGTTTATATATAGAATAACAGATACCCGGGAGTGAGTTACAGACTGGAATCTATTCGAGGGATTCGGGGTGGTTTATATATAGAATAACAGATACCCGGGAGTGAGTAACAGACTGCAATCTATTCGAGGGGTTCGGGGTGGGGTTTATATATAGAATAACAGATACCCGGGAGTGAGTTACAGACTGCAATCTAATCGAGGGGTTCAGGGGGTTTTATATATAGAATAACAGATACCCGGGAGTGAGTTACAGACTGGAATCTAATCGAGGGGTTCAGGGTGGTTTATATATAGAATAACAGATACCCGGGAGTGAGTTACAGACTGGAATCTAATAGAGGGGTTCGGGGTGGTTTATATATAGAATAACAGATACCCGGGAGTGAGTTACAGACTGGAATCTAATCGAGAGGTTTGGGGTGGTTTATATATAGAATAACAGATACCTGGGAGTGAGTTACAGACTGGGATCTAATCGAGGGGTTCGGGGTGGTTTATATATAGAATAACATATACCCGGGAGTGAGTTACAGACTGGAATATAATCAAGGGGTTCACCGGGTTTATATATAGAATAACAGATACCCGGGAGTGAGTTACAGACTGGAATCTAATCGAGGGGTTCGGGGTGGTTTATATATAGAATAACATATACCCGGGAGTGAGTTACAGACTGGAATATAATCAAGGGGTCCACCGGGTTTATATATAGAATAACAGATACCCGGGACTGAGTTACAGACTGGAATCTAATCGAGGGGTTCAGTGGGTTTTTATGTTGAATAACAGATACCCGGGAGTGAGTTACAGACTGGAGTCTAATCGAGGGGTTCGGGGGGGTTTATATATAGAATAACAGATACCCGGGAGTGAGTTACAGAATGGAATCTAATCGAGGGGTTCAGGGGGGTTTATATATAGAATAACAGATACCCGGGAGTGAGTTACAGACTGGAGTCTAATCGAGGGGTTCGAGGTGGTTTTTCTAGAATAACAGATACCCGGGAGTGAGTTACAGCCTGGAATCTAATCGAGGGATTAGGGGTGGTTTATATATAGAATGACAGATACCATGAGTGATTTACAGACTGGAATCTAATCGAGGGGTTCGGGGGGCTTTAGAGATAGAATAACAGATACCCGGGATTGTTACAGATTGGAATCTAATCAAGGGGTTCGGGGTGGTTTATATATAGAATAACAGATATCATGAGTGAGTTACAGACTGGAATCTAATCCATGGGTTCAGGGTGGTTTATGTATAGAATAAGAGATACACGGGAGTGAGCTACAGATTGGAATCTAAACAAGAGGTTCGGGGTGATTTATATATAGAATAACAGATACCCGTGAGTGAGTTACAGACTGGAATCTAATCGAGGGATTCGGGGTGGTTTATATATAGAATAATAGATACCCGGGAGTGAGTTACAGACTGGAATCTAATCGACGGGTTCAGTGGGTTTTTATGTAGAATAACAGATACCCGGGAGTGAGTTACAGACTGGAGTCTAATCGAGGGGTTTGAGGTGATTTATATATAGAATAACAGATACCTGTGAGTGAGTTACAGACTGCGATCTAATCGAGGGGTTCAGGGGGGTTTATATATAGAATTACAGATACCCGGGAGTGAGTTACAGACTGGAGTCTAATCGAGGGTTCGAGGTGGTTTTTCTAGAATAACAGATACCCGGGAGTGAGTTACAGCCTGGAATCTAATCGAGGGATTCGGGGTTGTTTATATATAGAATGACAGATGCCATGAGTGATTTACAGACTGGAATCTAATCGAGGGGTTCGGGGGGCTTTATATATAGAATAACAGATACCCGGGATTGTTACAGATTGGAATCTAATCAAGGGGTTCGGAGTGGTTTATATATAGAATAACAGATATCATGACTGAGTTACAGACTGGAATATAATCGATGGGTTCGGGGTGGTTTATATATAGAATAAGAGATACACGGGAGTGAGTTACAGATTGGAATCTAAACAAGAGGTTCGGGGTGGTTTATATATAGAATAATAGATACCCGGGAGTGAGTTACAGACTGGAATATAATCGACGGGTTCAGTGGGTTTTTATGTAGAATAACAGATACCCGGGAGTGAGTTACAGACTGGAGTCAAATCGAGGGGTTTGAGGTGATTTATATATAGAAAAACAGATACCTGTGAGTGAGTTACAGACTGGGATCTAATCGAGGGCTTCAGGGTGGTTTACATATAGAATAATAGATACCCGGGAGTGAGTTACAGACTGGAATCTAATCGACGGGTTCAGTGGGTTTTTATATAGAATAACAGATACCCGGGAGTGAGTTACAGACTGGAGTCTAATCGAGGGGTTCAAGGTGGTTTATATATAGAATAACACATACCCGGGAGTGAGTTACAGACTGGAGTCTAAACGAGGGGTTCGAGGTGGTTTTTCTAGAATAACAGATACCCGGGAGTGAGTTACAGAATGGAATTTAATCGAGGGGTTCGGGTGGTTTATATATAGAATAACAGATACCCGGGAGTGAGTTACAGACTGGAATCTAATCGAGGGGTTTGGTGTGGTTTATATATAGAATAACAGATACCCGGGAGTGAGTTACAGACTGGAATCTAATCGAGGGGTTCGGGGTGGTTTATACATAGCATAACAGATACCCGGGAGTGAGTTACAGACTGGAATCGAATCGAGGGGTTCGGGGTGGTTTACATATAGAATAACAGATACCCGGGAGTGAATAACAGAATGGAATCTAATCGACGGGTTCAGTGGGTTTTTATGTAGAATAACAGATACCCGGGAGTGAGTTACAGACTGGAATCTAATCGAGGGGTTCGAGGGGGTTTATATATAGAATATCAGATACCCGGGACTGAGTTACAGACTGGAGTTTAATCGAGGGGTTCAAGGTGGTTTATATATAGAATAACAGATACTCGGGAGTGAGTTACAGACTGGAATCTAATCGAGGTGTCCGGGGTGGTTTATATATAGATTAACAGATACCCGGGAGTGAGTTACAGACTGGAATCTAATCGAGGGGTTCAGTGGGTTTTTATGTTGAATAACAGATACCCGGAAGTGAGTTACAGAATGGAATCTAATCGAGGGGTTCAGGGGGGTTTATATATAGAATAACAGATACCCGGGAGTGAGTTACAGACAGGATTCTAATCGAGGGGTTCGAGGTGGTTTTTCTAGAATAACAGATACCCGGGAGTCAGTTACAGCCTGGAATCTAATCGAGGGATTCGGGGTGGTTTATATATAGAATAACATATACCCGGGAGTGAGTTACAGACTGGAATCTAATCAAGTGGTTCGGGGTGGTTTATATACAGAATAACAGATACCTGGGAGTGAGTTACAGACTGGAATCTAATCGAGGGGTTCAGGGGGGTTTATATATAGAATAACAGATACCCGGGAGTGAGTTACAGACTGGAGTCTAATCAAGGGGTTCAAGGTGGTTTATATATAGAATAACACATACCCGGGAGTGAGTTACAGACTGGAGTCTAAACGAGGGGTTCGAGGTGGTTTTTCTAGAATAACAGATACCCGGGAGTGAGTTACAGAATGGAATTTAATCGAGGGGTTCGGGTGGTTTATATATAGAATAACAGATACCCGGGATTGAGTTACAGACTGGAATCTAATCGAGGCGTTCAGGGTGGTTTATATATAGAATAACAAATACCCGGGAGTGAGTTACAGACTGGAATCTAATCGAGGGGTTTGGTGTGGTTTATATATAGAATAACAGATACCCGGGAGTGAGTTACAGACTGGAATCTAATCGAGGGGTTCGGGGTGGTTTATACATAGCATAACAGATACCCGGGAGTGAGTTACAGACTGGAATCGAATCGAGGGGTTCGGGGTGGTTTACATATAGAATAACAGATACCCGGGAGTGAATAACAGACTGGAATCTAATTGAGGGGTTCAGTGGGGGTCGTTTACTGACAGAATAACAGATACCCGGGAGGTAGTTACAGACTGGAATCTAATCGAGGGGTTCAGTGCGGTTTATATATAAAATAACAGATACCCGGGAGTGATATGCAGACTGGAATCTAATCGAGGGGTTCAGTGTGGTTTATATACTGAATAACAGATACCCGGGAGTGATTTACAGACTGGAATCTAATCGAGGGGTTCGGGATGGTTTATATATATAATAACAGATACCCGGGAGTGAGTTACAGACTGGGATCTAATCGAGGGATTCGGGGTGGTTTATATATAGAATAATAGATACCTGGGAGTGAGTTACAGACTGGAATCTAATCGAGGGGTTCGGGGTGGTTTGTATATAGAATAACAGATACCCTGAAGTGAGTTACAGACTGGAATCTAATCGAGGGGTTCGGGGTGGTTTATATATAGAATAAACAGATACCCAGGAGTGACTTACAGGCTGGAATCTAATCGAGGGGTTCAGTGGGTTTTTATGTTGAATAACAGACACCCGGGAGTGAGTTACAGACTGGAATCTAATCAAGGGGTTCGGGGTGGTTTATATATAGAATAACAGATACCCGGGAGTGAGTTACAGAATGGAGTCTAATCCAGGGGTTCGAGGTGGTTTTTCTAGAATAACAGATACCCGGGAGTCAGTTACAGCCTGGAATCTAATCGAGGGATTCGGGGTGGTTTATATATAGAATGACAGATACCATGAGTGATTTACAGACTGGAATCTAAACGAGTGGTTCGGGGTGGTTTATATACAGAATAACAGATACCCGGGATTGTTATAGATTGGAATCTAATCAAGGGGTTCGGGGTGGTTTATATATAGAATAACAGATATCATGAGTGAGTTACATACTGGAATCTAATCGAGGTGTTCAGGGTGGTTTATATATGGAATAACAGTTACCCGGGAGTGAGTTACAGACTGGAATCTAATCGAGGGGTTCGGTATGGTTTATATATAGAATAACAGATACCCGGGAGTGAGTTACACACTGGAATCTAATCGAGGGGTTCGGGGTGGTTTATATATAGAATAACAGATACCCGGGAGTGAGTTACAGACTGGAATCTAATCGAGGGGTTCAGCGTGGTTTATATATAGAATAACAGACACCCAAGAGTGAGTTACAGACTGGAATCTAATCGAGGGGTTCGGGGTGGTTTATATATAGAATAACAGATAGCCGGGAGTGAGTTAGAGACTGGAATCTAATCGATGGGTTCGGGGTGGTTTATATATAGAATAAGAGATACACGGGAGAGAGTTACAGATTGGAATCTAAACAAGAGGTTCGGGGTGATTTATATATAGAATAACAGATACCCGTGAGTGAGTTATAGACTGGAGTCTAATCGAGGGGTTCGAGGGGGTTTATATATAGAATAACAGATACCCGGGAGTGAGTAACAGAATGGAATCTAATCGACGGGTTCAGTGGGTTTTTATGTAGAATAACAGATACCCGGGAGTGAGTTACAGACTGGAATCTAATCGAGGGGTTCGAGGGGGTTTATATATAGAATATCAGATACCCGGGACTGAGTTACAGACTGGAGTTTAATCGAGGGGTTCAAGGTGGTTTATATATAGAATAACAGATACTCGGGAGTGAGTTACAGACTGGAATCTAATCGAGGTGTCCGGGGTGGTTTATATATAGATAAACAGATACCCGGGAGTGAGTTACAGACTGGAATCTAATCGAGGGGTTCAGTGGGTTTTTATGTTGAATAACAGATACCCGGAAGTGAGTTACAGAATGGAATCTAATCGAGGGGTTCAGGGGGGTTTATATATAGAATAACAGATACCCGGGAGTGAGTTACAGACAGGATTCTAATCGAGGGGTTCGAGGTGGTTTTTCTAGAATAACAGATACCCGGGAGTCAGTTACAGCCTGGAATCTAATCGAGGGATTCGGGGTGGTTTATATATAGAATAACATATACCCGGGAGTGAGTTACAGACTGGAATCTAATCAAGTGGTTCGGGGTGGTTTATATACAGAATAACAGATACCTGGGAGTGAGTTACAGACTGGAATCTAATCGAGGGGTTCAGGGGGGTTTATATATAGAATAACAGATACCCGGGAGTGAGTTACAGACTGGAGTCTAATCGAGGGGTTCAAGGTGGTTTATATATAGAATAACACATACCCGGGAGTGAGTTACAGACTGGAGTCTAAACGAGGGGTTCGAGGTGGTTTTTCTAGAATAACAGATACCCGGGAGTGAGTTACAGAATGGAATTTAATCGAGGGGTTCGGGTGGTTTATATATAGAATAACAGATACCCGGGATTGAGTTACAGACTGGAATCTAATCGAGGCGTTCAGGGTGGTTTATATATAGAATAACAAATACCCGGGAGTGAGTTACAGACTGGAATCTAATCGAGGGGTTTGGTGTGGTTTATATATAGAATAACAGATACCCGGGAGTGAGTTACAGACTGGAATCTAATCGAGGGGTTCGGGGTGGTTTATACATAGCATAACAGATACCCGGGAGTGAGTTACAGACTGGAATCGAATCGAGGGGTTCGGGGTGGTTTACATATAGAATAACAGATACCCGGGAGTGAATAACAGACTGGAATCTAATTGAGGGGTTCAGTGGGGGTCGTTTACTGACAGAATAACAGATACCCGGGAGGTAGTTACAGACTGGAATCTAATCGAGGGGTTCAGTGCGGTTTATATATAAAATAACAGATACCCGGGAGTGATATGCAGACTGGAATCTAATCGAGGGGTTCAGTGTGGTTTATATACTGAATAACAGATACCCGGGAGTGATTTACAGACTGGAATCTAATCGAGGGGTTCGGGATGGTTTATATATATAATAACAGATACCCGGGAGTGTGTTACAGACTGGGATCTAATCGAGGGATTCGGGGTGGTTTATATATAGAATAATAGATACCTGGGAGTGAGTTACAGACTGGAATCTAATCGAGGGGTTTGGGGTGGTTTGTATATAGAATAACAGATACCCTGAAGTGAGTTACAGACTGGAATCTAATCGAGGGGTTCGGGGTGGTTTATATATAGAATAAACAGATACCCAGGAGTGACTTACAGGCTGGAATCTAATCGAGGGGTTCAGTGGGTTTTTATGTTGAATAACAGACACCCGGGAGTGAGTTACAGACTGGAATCTAATCAAGGGGTTCGGGGTGGTTTATATATAGAATAACAGATACCCGGGAGTGAGTTACAGAATGGAGTCTAATCCAGGGGTTCGAGGTGGTTTTTCTAGAATAACAGATACCCGGGAGTCAGTTACAGCCTGGAATCTAATCGAGGGATTCGGGGTGGTTTATATATAGAATGACAGATACCATGAGTGATTTACAGACTGGAATCTAAACGAGTGGTTCGGGGTGGTTTATATACAGAATAACAGATACCCGGGATTGTTATAGATTGGAATCTAATCAAGGGGTTCGGGGTGGTTTATATATAGAATAACAGATATCATGAGTGAGTTACATACTGGAATCTAATCGAGGTGTTCAGGGTGGTTTATATATGGAATAACAGTTACCCGGGAGTGAGTTACAGACTGGAATCTAATCGAGGGGTTCGGTATGGTTTATATATAGAATAACAGATACCCGGGAGTGAGTTACACACTGGAATCTAATCGAGGGGTTCGGGGTGGTTTATATATAGAATAACAGATACCCGGGAGTGAGTTACAGACTGGAATCTAATCGAGGGGTTCAGCGTGGTTTATATATAGAATAACAGACACCCAAGAGTGAGTTACAGACTGGAATCTAATCGAGGGGTTCGGGGTGGTTTATATATAGAATAACAGATAGCCGGGAGTGAGTTAGAGACTGGAATCTAATCGATGGGTTCGGGGTGGTTTATATATAGAATAAGAGATACACGGGAGTGAGTTACAGATTGGAATCTAAACAAGAGGTTCGGGGTGATTTATATATAGAATAACAGATACCCGTGAGTGAGTTATAGACTGGAGTCTAATCGAGGGGTTCGAGGGGGTTTATATATAGAATAACAGATACCCGGGAGTGAGTAACAGAATGGAATCTAATCGACGGGTTCAGTGGGTTTTTATGTAGAATAACAGATACCCGGGAGTGAGTTACAGACTGGAATCTAATCGAGGGGTTCGAGGGGGTTTATATATAGAATATCAGATACCCGGGACTGAGTTACAGACTGGAGTTTAATCGAGGGGTTCAAGGTGGTTTATATATAGAATAACAGATACTCGGGAGTGAGTTACAGACTGGAATCTAATCGAGGTGTCCGGGGTGGTTTATATATAGATAAACAGATACCCGGGAGTGAGTTACAGACTGGAATCTAATCGAGGGGTTCAGTGGGTTTTTATGTTGAATAACAGATACCCGGAAGTGAGTTACAGAATGGAATCTAATCGAGGGGTTCAGGGGGGTTTATATATAGAATAACAGATACCCGGGAGTGAGTTACAGACAGGATTCTAATCGAGGGGTTCGAGGTGGTTTTTCTAGAATAACAGATACCCGGGAGTCAGTTACAGCCTGGAATCTAATCGAGGGATTCGGGGTGGTTTATATATAGAATAACATATACCCGGGAGTGAGTTACAGACTGGAATCTAATCAAGTGGTTCGGGGTGGTTTATATACAGAATAACAGATACCTGGGAGTGAGTTACAGACTGGAATCTAATCGAGGGGTTCGGGGTGGTTTATATATAGAATAACAGATATCATGAGTGAGTTACAGACTGGAATCTCATCGAGAGGTTCGGGGGGCGTTATATACAGAATAACAGATACCCGCGAGTGAATTACAGACTGGAATCTAATCGAGGGGTTCGGGGGGGGTTTATATATACAATAACAGATACCCGGGACTGAGTTACAGACTGGAATCTAATCGAGATGTTTTGGGTGGTTTATATATAGAATAACAGATACCCGGGAGTGAGTACAGACTGGAATCTAATCGAGGGGTTCGGGGTGGTTTATATATAGAATAACAGATACCCGGGAGTGAGTTACAGACTGGAATCTAATCGAGGGGTTCGGGATGGTTTATATATAGAATAACAGATACCCGGGAGTGAGTTACAGACTGGAATCTAATCGACGGGTTCAGTGGGTTTTTATATAGAATAACAGATACCCGGGAGTGAGGAACAGACTGGAATCTAATTGAGTGTTTCAGTGGGGGTGGTTTATTGACAGAATAACAGATAACCGAGACGTAGTTACAGACTGGAATCTAATCGAGGCGTTCAGGGGGTTTAGTTATAGAATAACAGATATCCGATAGTGAGTTACAGACTGGAATCTAATCGAGGGGTTCAGGGGGTTTATATATAGAATAACAGATACTCGGGAGTGAGTTACAGACTGGAATCTAATCGAGGGGTTCAGGAGGGGTGGTTTATTGATAGAATAACAGATACCCAGGAGGGAGTTACAGACTGGAAACTCAACGAGAGATTTGGCGTGGTTTATATATAGAATAACAGATACCCGGGAGTGAGTTACCCGACTTGAATCTAATTGAGGGGTTCGGGGTGGTTTATACAAAGAATAACAGATACCTGGGAGTGAGTTGCAGACAGGATTCGAATCGAGGGGTTCAGGGGGTTTATATACAGAATAACAGATACCCTGAAGTGAGTTACAGACTGGAATCTAATCGAGGGGTTCGGGGTGGTTTATATATAGAATATCAGATACCTGGGAGTGAGTTACAGACTGGAATATAATCAAGGGGTTCACCGGGTTTATATATAGAATAACAGATACCCGGGAGTGAGTTACAGACTGGAGTCTAATCGAGGGGTTTGAGGTGATTTATATATAGAATAATAGAGACCCGGGAGTGAGTAACGGAATGGAATCTAATCGAGGGGTTCAGGGAGGTTTATATATAGAATAACAGATACCCGGGAGTGAGTTACAGACAGGATTATAATCAAGGGGTTCACTAGGTTAATAGATAGAATAACAGATACCCGGGAGTGAGTTACAGACTGGAGTCTAATCGAGGGGTTCAAGGTGGTTTATATACAGAATAACAGATACTCGGGAGTGAGTTACAGACTGGAATCTAATCGAGGGGTTCAGGGTGGTTTACATATAGAATAACAGATACCCGGGAGTGAGTTACAGACTGGAATCTAATTGAGGGGTTTGGTGTGGTTTATATATAGAATAACAGATACCCGGGAGTGAGTTACAGACTGGAATCGAATCGAGGGGTTCGGGGTGGTTTATATATAGAATAACAGATACCCGGAAGAGTTGCAGGCTGGAATCTAATCGAGGGGTTCGGGGTGGTTTATATATAGAATAACAGATACCCAGGAGTGAGATACAGACTGGACTCTAATCGAGGGGTTCGGGGGGGTTTATATATAGAATACCAGATACCCGGGAGTGAGTTACAGACTGGAATATAATCAAGGGGTTCACCTGGTTTATATATAGAATAACAGATACCCGGGAGTGAGTTACAGACTGGAGTCTAATCGAGGGGTTTGAGGTGGTTTATATATAGAATAATAGACACCCGGGAGTGAGTTACAGACTGGAATCTAATCGAGGGGTTCAGGGAGGTTTATATATAGAATAACAGATACCCGGGAGTGAGTTACAGACTGGAATCTATTCGAGGGATTCGGGGTGGTTTATATATAGAATAACAGATACCCGGGAGTGAGTTACAGACTGCAATCTATTCGAGGGGTTCGGGGTGGGGTTTATATATAGAATAACAGATACCCGGGAGTGAGTTACAGACTGCAATCTAATCGAGGGGTTCAGGGGGGTTTATATATAGAATAACAGATACCCGGGAGTGAGTTACAGACTGGAATCTAATCGAGGGGTTCAGGGTGGTTTATATATAGAATAACAGATACCCGGGAGTGAGTTACAGACTGGAATCTAATAGAGGGGTTCGGGGTGGTTTATATATAGAATAACAGATACCCGGGAGTGAGTTACAGACTGGAATCTAATCGAGAGGTTTGGGGTGGTTTATATATAGAATAACAGATACCTGGGAGTGAGTTACAGACTGGGATCTAATCGAGGGGTTCGGGGTGGTTTATATATAGAATAACATATACCCGGGAGTGAGTTACAGACTGGAATATAATCAAGGGGTTCACCGGGTTTATATATAGAATAACAGATACCCGGGAGTGAGTTACAGACTGGAATCTAATCGAGGGGTTCGGGGTGGTTTATATATAGAATAACATATACCCGGGAGTGAGTTACAGACTGGAATATAATCAAGGGGTCCACCGGGTTTATATATAGAATAACAGATACCCGGGAGTGAGTTACAGACTGGAATCTAATCGAGGGGTTCAGTGGGTTTTTATGTTGAATAACAGATACCCGGGAGTGAGTTACAGACTGGAGTCTAATCGAGGGGTTCGGGGGGGTTTATATATAGAATAACAGATACCCGGGAGTGAGTTACAGACAGGATTCTAATCGAGGGGTTCGAGGTGGTTTTTCTAGAATAACAGATACCCGGGAGTCAGTTACAGCCTGGAATCTAATCGAGGGATTCGGGGTGGTTTATATATAGAATAACATATACCCGGGAGTGAGTTACAGACTGGAATCTAATCAAGTGGTTCGGGGTGGTTTATATACAGAATAACAGATACCTGGGAGTGAGTTACAGACTGGAATCTAATAGAGGGGTTCGGGGTGGTTTATACAAAGAATAACAGATACCTGGGAGTGAGTTACAGACAGGATTCGAATCGAGGGGTTCAGGGGGGTTTATATACAGAATAACAGATACCCTGAAGTGAGTTACAGACTGGAATCTAATCGAGGGGTTCGGGGTGGTTTATATATAGAATAACAGATACCCGGGAGTGAGTTACAGACTGGAATCTAATCCAGGGGTTCGGGTGGTTTATATATAGAATAACAGATACCCGGGAGTGAGTAACAGACTGGAATCTAATCGAGGTGTTCGGGGTGGTTTATATATAGAATAACAGATAGCCGGGAGTGAGTTAGAGACTGGAATCTAATCGATGGGTTCAGGGTGGTTTATATATAGAATAAGAGATACACAGGAGTGAGATACAGATTGGAATCTAAACAAGAGGTTCGGGGTGATTTATATATAGAATAACAGATACCCGGGAGTGAGTTACAGTCTGGAATCTAATCGAGGGTTCGGGGTGGTTTATATATAGAATAATAGATACCCAAGAGTGAGTTACAGACTGGAATCTAATCGAGGGGTTCGGGGTGGTTTATATATAGAATAACAGATAGCCGGGAGTGAGTTAGAGACTGGAATCTAATCGATGGGTTCGGGGTGGTTTATATATAGAATAAGA
This sequence comes from Carcharodon carcharias, assembly GCF_017639515.1. Classification (NCBI taxonomy): domain Eukaryota; kingdom Metazoa; phylum Chordata; class Chondrichthyes; order Lamniformes; family Lamnidae; genus Carcharodon; species Carcharodon carcharias. The sequence goes on from NW_024470850.1 coordinate 92,458, forward strand.
GATACACGGGAGTGAGTTACAGATTGGAATCTAAACAAGAGGTTCGGGGTGATTTATATATAGAATAACAGATACCCGTGAGTGAGTTATAGACTGGAGTTTAATCGAGGGGTTCGAGGGGGTTTATATATAGAATAACAGATACCCGGGAGTGAGTAACAGAATGGAATCTAATCGACGGGTTCAGTGGGTTTTTATGTAGAATAACAGATACCCGGGAGTGAGTTACAGACTGGAATCTAATCGAGGGGTTCGAGGGGGTTTATATATAGAATATCAGATACCCGGGACTGAGTTACAGACTGGAGTTTAATCGAGGGGTTCAAGGTGGTTTATATATAGAATAACAGATACTCGGGAGTGAGTTACAGACTGGAATCTAATCGAGGTGTCCGGGGTGGTTTATATATAGATAAACAGATACCCGGGAGTGAGTTACAGACTGGAATCTAATCGAGGGGTTCAGTGGGTTTTTATGTTGAATAACAGATACCCGGAAGTGAGTTACAGAATGGAATCTAATCGAGGGGTTCAGGGGGGTTTATATATAGAATAACAGATACCCGGGAGTGAGTTACAGACAGGATTCTAATCGAGGGGTTCGAGGTGGTTTTTCTAGAATAACAGATACCCGGGAGTCAGTTACAGCCTGGAATCTAATCGAGGGATTCGGGGTGGTTTATATATAGAATAACATATACCCGGGAGTGAGTTACAGACTGGAATCTAATCAAGTGGTTCGGGGTGGTTTATATACAGAATAACAGATACCTGGGAGTGAGTTACAGACTGGAATCTAATCGAGGGGTTCGGGGTGGTTTATATATAGAATAACAGATATCATGAGTGAGTTACAGACTGGAATCTCATCGAGAGGTTCGGGGGGCGTTATATACAGAATAACAGATACCCACGAGTGAGTTACAGACTGGAATCTAATCGAGGGGTTCGGGGTGGTTTATATATAAAATAACAGATACCCGGGAGTGAGTTACAGACTGGAATCTAATCGAGATGTTCGGGGTGGTTTATATATAGAATAACAGATACCCGGGAGTGAGTTACAGACTGGAATCTAATCGAGGGGTTCGGGGTGGTTTATATATAGAATAACAGATACCCGGGAGTGAGTTACAGACTGGAATCTAATCGAGGGGTTCGGGATGGTTTATATATAGAATAACAGATACCCGGGAGTGAGTTACAGACTGGAATCTAATCGACGGGTTCAGTGGGTTTTTATATAGAATAACAGATACCCGGGAGTGAGGAACAGACTGGAATCTAATTGAGTGTTTCAGTGGGGGTGGTTTATTGACAGAATAACAGATAACCGAGACGTAGTTACAGACTGGAATCTAATCGAGGCGTTCAGGGGGTTTAGTTATAGAATAACAGATATCCGATAGTGAGTTACAGACTGGAATCTAATAGAGGGGATCGGGGGGGTTTATATATAGAATAACAGATACCCGGGATTGAGTTACAGACTGGAACTAACCGAGCGGTTCGGGGTGTTTTATATATAGAATAACAGATACTCGGGAGTGAGTTACAGACTGGAATCTAATCGAGGGGTTCGGGGTGGTTTATATATAGAATAACAGATACCCGGGATTGAGTTACAGACTGGAACTAACCGAGCGGTTCGGGGTGTTTTATATATAGAATAACAGATACCTGGGAGTGAGTTACAGACTGGAATCTAATCGAGGGGTTCAGGAGGGGTGGTTTATTGATAGAATAACAGATACCCAGGAGGGAGTTACAGACTGGAAACTCAACGAGAGATTTGGCGTGGTTTATATATAGAATAACAGATACCCGGGAGTGAGTTACAGACTTGAATCTAATTGAGGGGTTCGGGGTGGTTTATACAAAGAATAACAGATACCTGGGAGTGAGTTACAGACAGGATTCGAATCGAGGGGTTCAGGGGGGTTTATATACAGAATAACAGATACCCTGAAGTGAGTTACAGACTGGAATCTAATCGAGGGGTTCGGGGTGGTTTATATATAGAATAACAGATACCCGGGAGTGAGTTACAGACTGGAATCTAATCCAGGGGTTCGGGTGGTTTATATATAGAATAACAGATACCCGGGAGTGAGTAACAGACTGGAATCTAATCGAGGTGTTCGGGGTGGTTTATATATAGAATAACAGATAGCCGGGAGTGAGTTAGAGACTGGAATCTAATCGATGGGTTCAGGGTGGTTTATATATAGAATAAGAGATACACGGGAGTGAGATACAGATTGGAATCTAAACAAGAGGTTCGGGGTGATTTATATATAGAATAACAGATACCCGTGAGTGAGTTACAGTCTGGAATCTAATCGAGGGTTCGGGGTGGTTTATATATAGAATAATAGATACCCGGGAGTGAGTAACAGAATGGAATCTAATCGAGGGGTTCGAGGGGTTTATATATAGAATAACAGATACCCGGGAGTGAGTTACAGACTGGAATCTAATCGAGGGGTTCGAGGGGGTTTATATATAGAATATCAGATACTCAGGAGTGAGTTACAGACTGGAATCTAATCGAGGGGTTCGAGGGGGTTTATATATAGAATATCAGATACCTGGGAGTGAGTTACAGACTGGAATATAATCAAGGGGTTCACCGGGTTTATATATAGAATAACAGATACCCGGGAGTGAGTTACAGACTGGAGTCTAATCGAGGGGTTTGAGGTGATTTATATATAGAATAATAGAGACCCGGGAGTGAGTAACGGAATGGAATCTAATCGAGGGGTTCAGGGAGGTTTATATATAGAATAACAGATACCCGGGAGTGAGTTACAGACAGGATTATAATCAAGGGGTTCACTGGGTTAATAGATAGAATAACAGATACCCGGGAGTGAGTTACAGACTGGAGTCTAATCGAGGGGTTCAAGGTGGTTTATATACAGAATAACAGATACTCGGGAGTGAGTTACAGACTGGAATCTAATCGAGGGGTTCAGGGTGGTTTATATATAGAATAACAGATACCCGGGAGTGAGTTACAGACTGGAATCTAATTGAGGGGTTTGGTGTGGTTTATATATAGAATAACAGATACCCGGGAGTGAGTTACAGACTGGAATCGAATCGAGGGGTTCGGGGTGGTTTATATATAGAATAACAGATACCCGGAAGAGTTGCAGGCTGGAATCTAATCGAGGGGTTCGGGGTGGTTTATATATAGAATAACAGATACCCAGGAGTGAGATACAGACTGGACTCTAATCGAGGGGTTCGGGGGGGTTTATATATAGAATACCAGATACCCGGGAGTGAGTTACAGACTGGAATATAATCAAGGGGTTCACCGGGTTTATATATAGAATAACAGATACCCGGGAGTGAGTTACAGACTGGAGTCTAATCGAGGGGTTTGAGGTGGTTTATATATAGAATAATAGACACCCGGGAGTGAGTTACAGACTGGAATCTAATCGAGGGGTTCAGGGAGGTTTATATATAGAATAACAGATACCCGGGAGTGAGTTACAGACTGGAATCTATTCGAGGGATTCGGGGTGGTTTATATATAGAATAACAGATACCCGGGAGTGAGTTACAGACTGCAATCTATTCGAGGGGTTCGGGGTGGGGTTTATATATAGAATAACAGATACCCGGGAGTGAGTTACAGACTGCAATCTAATCGAGGGGTTCAGGGGGGTTTATATATAGAATAACAGATACCCGGGAGTGAGTTACAGACTGGAATCTAATCGAGGGGTTCAGGGTGGTTTATATATAGAATAACAGATACCCGGGAGTGAGTTACAGACTGGAATCTAATAGAGGGGTTCGGGGTGGTTTATATATAGAATAACAGATACCCGGGAGTGAGTTACAGACTGGAATCTAATCGAGAGGTTTGGGGTGGTTTATATATAGAATAACAGATACCTGGGAGTGAGTTACAGACTGGGATCTAATCGAGGGGTTCGGGGTGGTTTATATATAGAATAACATATACCCGGGAGTGAGTTACAGACTGGAATATAATCAAGGGGTTCACCGGGTTTATATATAGAATAACAGATACCCGGGAGTGAGTTACAGACTGGAATCTAATCGAGGGGTTCGGGGTGGTTTATATATAGAATAACATATACCCGGGAGTGAGTTACAGACTGGAATATAATCAAGGGGTCCACCGGGTTTATATATAGAATAACAGATACCCAGGAGTGAGTTACAGACTGGAATCTAATCGAGGGGTTCAGTGGGTTTTTATGTTGAATAACAGATACCCGGGAGTGAGTTACAGACTGGAGTCTAATCGAGGGGTTCGGGGGGGGTTTATATATAGAATAACAGATACCCGGGAGTGAGTTACAGAATGGAATCTAATCGAGGGGTTCAGGGGGGTTTATATATAGAATAACAGATACCCGGGAGTGAGTTACAGAATGGAATTTAATCGAGGGGTTCAGGGGGGTTTATATATAGAATAACAGATACCCGGGAGTGAGTTACAGACTGGAGTCTAATCGAGGGGTTCGAGGTGGTTTTTCTAGAATAACAGATACCCGGGAGTGAGTTACAGCCTGGAATCTAATCGAGGGATTCGGGGTGGTTTATATATAGAATGACAGATACCATGAGTGATTTACAGACTGGAATCTAATCGAGGGGTTCGGGGGGCTTTAGAGATAGAATAACAGATACCCGGGATTGTTACAGATTGGAATCTAATCAAGGGGTTCGGGGTGGTTTATATATAGAATAACAGATATCATGAGTGAGTTACAGACTGGAATCTAATCCATGGGTTCAGGGTGGTTTATGTATAGAATAAGAGATACACGGGAGTGAGCTACAGATTGGAATCTAAACAAGAGGTTCGGGGTGATTTATATATAGAATAACAGATACCCGTGAGTGAGTTACAGACTGGAATCTAATCGAGGGATTCGGGGTGGTTTATATATAGAATAACAGATACCCGGGAGTGAGTTACAGACTGGAATCTAATCGACGGGTTCAGTGGGTTTTTATGTAGAATAACAGATACCCGGGAGTGAGTTACAGACTGGAGTCTAATCGAGGGGTTTGAGGTGATTTATATATAGAATAACAGATACCTGTGAGTGAGTTACAGACTGGGATCTAATCGAGGGATTCGGGGTGGTTTATATATAGAATAACAGATACCCGGGAGTGAGTTACAGACTGGAATCTAATCGACGGGTTCAGTGGGTTTTTATATAGAATAACAGATACCCAGGAGTGAGTTACAGACTGGAGTCTAATCGAGGGGTTCAAGGTGGTTTATATATAGAATAACAGATACCCGGGAGTGAGTTACAGACTGGAGTCTAATCGAGGGGTTCGAGGTGGTTTTTCTAGAATAACAGATACCCGGGAGTGAGTTACAGACTGGAATCTAATCGAGGGGTTCGGGGGGTTTATATATAGAATAACAGATACCCGGGATTGAGTTACAGACTGGAATCTAATCAAGGGGTTCAGGGTGGTTTATATATAGAATAACAGATACCCGGGAGTGAGTTACAGACTGGAATCTAATCGAGGGGTTCAGGGTGGTTTATATATAGAATAACAGATACCCGGGAGTGAGTTACAGACTGGAATCTAATTGAGGGGTTTGGTGTGGTTTATATATAGAATAACAGATACCCGGGAGTGAGTTACAGACTGGAATCGAATCGAGGGGTTCGGGGTGGTTTATATATAGAATAACAGATACCCGGAAGAGTTGCAGGCTGGAATCTAATCGAGGGGTTCGGGGGGGTTTATATATAGAATATCAGATACCCGGGAGTGAGTTACAGACTGGAATATAATCAAGGGGTTCACCGGGTTTATATATAGAATAACAGATACCTGGGAGCGAGTTACAGACTGGAGTCTAATCGAGGGGTTTGAGGTGGTTTACATATAGAATAATAGAGACCCGGGAGTGAGTTACAGACTGGAATCTAATCGAGGGGTTCAGGGAGGTTTATATATAGAATAACAGATACCCGGGAGTGAGTTACAGACTGGAATCTATTCGAGGGATTCGGGGTGGTTTATATATAGAATAACAGATACCCGGGCGTGAGTTACAGACTGGAATCTAATCGAGAGGTTCGGGGTGCTTTATATATAGAATAACAGATACCCGGGAGTGAGTTACAGACTGGAACCTAATCGAGGGGTTCAGAGTGTTTAGATATAGAATAACAGATACCCGGGAGTGAGTTACAGACTGGAATCTAATCGAGGGGTTCGGGGTGGGGTTTATATATAGAATAACAGATACCCGGGAGTGAGTTACAGACTGCAATCTAATCGAGGGGTTCAGGGGGTTTTATATACAGAATAACAGATACCCGGGAGTGAGTTACAGACTGGAATCTAATCGAGGGGTTCAGGGTGGTTTATATATAGAATAACAGATACCCGGGAGTGAGTTACAGACTGGAATCTAATAGAGGGGTTCGGGGTGGTTTATATATAGAATAACAGATACCCGGGAGTGAGTTACAGACTGGAATCTAATCGAGGTTTTCGGGGTGGTTTATATGTAGAATAACATATACCTGGGAGTGAGTTACAGACTGGAATCTAATCGAGGGGTTCGGGGTGGGGTTTATATTTAGAATAACAGATACCTTTGAGTGAGTTACAGACTGGAATCTAATCGAGAGGTTCAGGGTGGTTTATATATAAAATAACAGATACCCGGGAATGAGTTACAGACTGGAATCTAATCGAGGGGTTCGGGGTGGTTTACACGTGAATGATTTAGATTTGAATTTAGGAGGGTTGATCAGGTAAGTTTGCTGGTGACACGAAAATTGGTGGGGTCGTCAATATTCAGGATAGCCTTAGATTACAGGAGGATATAGATGGGCTGATCAGTGGCAAATGGAATTTAATCCGGATAAGTGTGAGGTGATGCACTTGGGCAGGACAAACAAGGCTCGGGAATACACGATGAGTGGTAGGACCCAGGGAAGTTCCGAGGATCAGAGGGACCTTGGTGTGCATGTCCACCGGTCCCTTAGGGTAGTGGGACAGGTAGATAAGGTGGTTAAGGAGGAATATGGGATACTTGCCTTTATTATCCAAGGCATAGAATATAAGAGCAGGGAGGTTATGCTGGAACTGTGTAAAACGCTGTTTAGGCCACAACTATAGTATTGCATGCAGTTCTGGAATCTGCATTATAGGGAGGATGTGATTGCGCTAGAGAGAGCGCAGAGGAGATTTACCAGGATGTTGCCCGGGCTGGAGAGTTTTAGTTATGAGGAGAGATTGGATAGACTGGGGTTATTTTCCCTGGAGCAGAGGAGATTGAGGGGAGGACATGATTGAGGTGTATACAATTATGAGGGGCATAGATAGGGTGGACAAGAAGGAACTTTTCCCCATGGTGGAGGGATCAATAACCAGGGGGCATAGATTTAAGGTAAGGAGCAGGAGGTTTAGAGGGGATGTGAGGAAGAATTGTTTCACCCAGAGGGTGGAGGGAATCTGGAACTCACTGCCAGAGACCCTCGTAACATCGAAGAAGTATTTGGATGTACACTTGCTATGATGCCATGGCGTTCAAGGCTGTGGGCCTAGTGCTGGAAGATGGGATTCGGATAGTTCGGCACTTGTGTTCAACCAGCGCAGACCCGATGGGCCGAAGGGCCTTTTTTTGTGCCGTTGGCCTCTGTGACTCCAAACCTGCTGCTCGGATTCTGTGAACCTAAATTAAGGAGTTAGGTAGCGTCGGGGCAGTCTGTTGGTTTGGTCTAAATATTTCACGTTAATTGTGGCTCGGGGAAGTGGGGGCTTCGGTGTTACAGTGCCCGACCCCCAGTGAAATCCTGACACTGGCAAGGGGGCTGGACCAGTGACCCAAGAGCTGCCGAGCGCCCGGGGAATACGGGCTTAAATATCCCCCCGCCCCCCCCCCCCACCGTCCCATCGGTGGCGGAGTTTGAATTCCAATTGGCGAATCTGGAATCGAAGGCGACGGCGATCCATGAAAATCTCACCTCCTCCGGCCCCTTTAAGGGAGGCCATTGGTCCCTAGCGACGGGGACAGCCAAGTCAGGCCACCCGCCCTTCCGGCCGGACTGTCGGAGGCGGGTTCCACGGTCGGTGAGCACTCGGCGAATGACCCCGAGCGCGCCGGTCGCTCCTGCTGACCGCCACCTTTCGACACTCGGGCGAGCAGTCGGCTGGGGGGGGGGGGGTGGTGGTGGGCCGCGAACTTCCGGGATTGCCCCGCCACACTCTACGACGGGAGGGGGGGTGAAAAGGGGGTGGCCGATTGGTCAGCAAGTCTACGCTGTCTGACGGCCAAGGGGAGCTCTCGGGTTACACAGGAAGAAAAGGGAGGAGGGCCCAAGAAGTGTTGTTGCAACCGTTCAAGGCATTGGTGAGTGCGCACCTGGAGTACTGTGCACAGGTTTGGGCCCCTTACTTGAGGAAGGATGTAGCTGCACTGGAGGCGGTTCACTCGATTGATTTGAGAGAGACAGGACTTGGCTTAGGAGAAGAGATTGAACACTTCAGGCTGATAATTGCTAGAGTTTAGAAGGATGAGAGGGGATCTAATTGAGGTGTATAAGATGCTAAAGGGGATAGACAAAGTAGACGTGGAGCAGATGTTGCCCCTTGTGGGGCATTCTAGAACGAGAGGCCACAGTTTTAGGCTAAGGGGGGGTAGATTTAAATCAGAAACGAGGAGGAATTATTTTTCTCAAAGGGTGGTGAATCTGTGGAATTCACTCCCTCAGAGAGCAGTGGAGGCCGGGACACTGAATAAATTTAAGGAGGAGATGGACAGATTTTTAATCAGTGACGGGGTGAAAGGTTATGGAGAGAGGGCGGGAAATTGGAGTTGAGGCCGAAATGAGGTCAGCCACGATCGTTAACGAATGGCGGGGCAGGCTCGAGGGGCTGAATGGCCCGCTCCTGATTCTCACGCATTCCCGTCCGCACTGTGGAGGACGGGGAACCCTCAGGGCGGATGGCACTGTCGCTTCCGGGTCGGCGAAAGTCGGCCACATCAGAAGCCGCTCGGAACATCGTAGATCGGTCGCCGGCCGTGGTGACCGGCGCACTCGGGGTTGATCAGCGGTTGCTCCTCCCATTGCATCCTGGGAATCCAACCCCCCTCCACCCCTAACCGCCGTGCACGGACAGCCCGTCAGCGGCAGGCTTGCCCCCCTTCCCCCCACCCCACCCCGAAGACAGGCTCGACCGATCACCTCGGGTTTTGGGGGAGGGGCGGCTGGCGCACTCGAGCTCCTTCAGTAAGTGCTGTCCCAATCGTGGAAACGCACCCGACAAGGGGGCTTTATCTCGTCCTCTCATCTCCGGCGAGAACAATCCGGGCCGGTCGATCGCTAGACGTCTGTACGATCTGCCTCGAGCGCTCCCCGCGGGCAGCCGCTTCCACACTCCCCACCCCCCCCACCACCACCACCACCCCCCACCTCTCTGGGCGAAGGCGTTCCTCCCAAACCCCCAGGCCGCATTCCCTCACCAGCCGGCGATTACTGACGGGGTCTCCGGCGCTCTTCCCAACCGGATACAGGCAGGATCGTCCCCCTGGATCCGCTTGACCAACACCGGACCCCCTCCCCTCCCCTCTGACCCACTCGGTCTTGTCTTGCCCCGAGAGAGAGAGAGAGAGCGAGCGAGCCCGAGGGCAATGCCCCTCCCAGGCCATTTCAGGGACTGTCCTCGCAAATCGTCAACCAAACCTCCTCACCACCCCACCCTCCGGGGGCAGAGGGCGGGATTTTGGGGGGGGGGGGTGCTGGGTGGGTGGGGGAAGGCCAGAGGTCAGTGGAGGGGCAAAGGCCACAGTTTTCACCACACCACACCACACCCCCCCCCCCCAACCCCTTCCTTCCACGCGCGACACCCCACCCCTGCCAAGCCCACCAGCCTCAGCGCCGCCACCACCCGCGATCGGATTCCACCACACGCGCCGTGGCAAGAGGGAGCAACAATCCTCCCACCCCCGCTGTCCCCACCCCCCTGGACCCCGACGCTTGCCGGCAGATCTGTCGGCTCGGTTCACCCACCCCTGGGTCAACACTACCGCTCCAGCCCCCGCTCCAGAAACCCCAAACCACAGAAGAGGGGGAAGTTGGCGCTGAGCCGCTGGTTCATTTTCCGGGAGCAACCCCCAAACGCAGAGATGGAAGGTGACGCTCAGCCGCTGGTTCATTTTCCGGGAGCAACCCCCAAACTGCAGAGGTGGGCGGAAGTTGACGCTCAGCCGCTGGTTCATTTTCCGGGAGCAACCCCCAAACCTCAGAGTTGGAGGAAGGTGACGCTCAGCCACTGGTACATTTTCTGGGAACAACCCACAAACCGCAGTGGGGGGGGGGGGGGGGGTGGGGGGGGGTGGCATTCAGCAGCTGGTTCATTTTCCGGGAGCAACCCCAAAACCGCAGAGGTGGGGGGGGAGGTGACGCTCAGCCGCTGGTTCATTTTCCAGGAGCTCGCAACGCCCCCAGTTTCGGTGAACTCCGGCCGCGCGGAGAGGGTGAACACGCGACCCCCATCTCGAGGCGAGAGACAAACAGAGGAGAGCGAACCAGGAGGGGGGGCTTTTTTACAGAAATGAAAGGAAAGTCCATTTTTTATTGTTCATTCTTTTTCATCGTACTTGCCTATTTACACGTGTCAGCGGCACCCGCGTCCTTGTCAAGCTTCCGCCTCTCTCCCCCCCCCCCCACCAGGGGGCGCACACCCAGCTCACTGCTGCAGCCACACCCCCCACCCCCCCCACCCCTCTCCACACGCCCTCCGCCCACCAAGAGGGGGGGGGGGGGGGGGGGCGGAGTTTCACACCAATTTCGGGCGGGTTAACAAGCCCGTCCTACAAAGCTGCTCTCCCACCCCCGAGCCGCGTACCACCCGACGCAATTTCGTCACCGCTCACCACCCACTCCCCCCCAACCCACCAACCACCCCCCCAAACCCCCACCTCTTCTCTTCACGCTCCCACATGCCTCGCAGCCCAGGGGTCACCAGGAGCGGAATTAGAGCCAGAATAAATCTCCCCCCCCCTCTCTACACCGTCCCCCATCAAACACTCCTCAGGACAGGTACAGCAAGGGGTCAGATACAGAGTAAAGCTCCCTCTAGACCGTCCCCATCAAACACTCCCAGGACAGGTACAGCACGGGGTTAGATACAGAGTAAATCTCCCTCTACACTGTCCCCATCAAACACTCCCAGGACAGGTACAGCACGGGGTCAGATACAGAGTAAAGCTCCCTCTACACCATCCCCATCAAACACTCCCAGGACAGGTACAGCACGGGGTTAGATACAGAGTAAATCTCCCTCTACACTGTCCCCATCAAACACTCCCAGGACAGGTACAGCACGGGGTTAGATACAGAGTAAATCTCCCTCTACACCGTCCCCATCAAACACTCCCAGGACAGGTACAGCACGGGGTTAGATACAGAGTAAATCTCCCTCTACACTGTCCCCATCAAACACTCCCAGGACAGGTACAGCACGGGGTTAGATACAGAGTAAAGCTCCCTCTACACCTTCCCCATCAAACACTCCCAGGACAAGTACAGCACGGGGTTAGATACAGAGTAAAGCTCCCTCTACACCGTCCCCATCAAACACTCCCAGGACAGGTACAGCACGGGGTTAGATACAGAGTAAATCTCCCTCTACACTGTCCCCATCAAACACTCCCAGGACAGGTACAGCACGGGGTTAGATACAGAGTAAATCTCCCTCTACACTGTCCACATCAAACACTCCCAGGACAGGTACAGCACGGTGTTAGATACAGAGTAAATCTCCCTCTACAAGGGCTGGCGAGGGTGGGGGGGGGTTGGGGGGGGGGAGTGCCAATGGACCCTCTGGGAGAGGGGAGATGCGGGCGGCTGGTGGTGGGGGGAGGGGGTCGTGACTCTCGAGCCGAGGTGCTGATGCGGGGTGGGTGCACCAAATTCAGCGAGTGCCCGCAGGAGCCCTGCTTACTCTCCGTCCCTCTCTCTCCCTCCCCCGAGATTCCTGCTTTCGGTGGGGGGGGGGGGGGGTGGCGGAGAGAGAGAGAGAGAGAGAGAGAGAGCGGACGACGTCCAGGTCCAACCGACAGCCGAGGGGGGCCCTGGCGGGGAGGGAGAGTTGCCCCACCAACGACCGAGGGGTCCCCCAACAAACCGCACCCCCCCCCCCCCCCCGCTGGACTGACACTGCAGCACTCCCCCTCAGCCTCCCTCGAGGAGGAGAGGCAGCGATCGATCGACCGAGAGAGCAAGAGAGAGCGAGCGCGCGCGCGCGGGAGAGAGAGAGAGAGGGAGACACACACACACACACACACGCACACACAAGGGAGAGAATAGATGCCGATGTTTTTAAGATTCACAAAGAGTAAAAATATTGGGTGAGGTTAAAAATGCCAAGGATTAAAAAACGGACAAATAATATATATATATATATGTATAGAGAGAGAGAGAGAGAGAGAGAGAGAGAGAGAGACAGAAAGAGAGAGCGGGAGGGACAGAGGGTGAGACAGGCAAAAAAAAAAATAAAAATAAAAAGAGAAATCTAATAATCACCATCGAACAGGAGCCAACGGGAGGGGAGGGGGGGGGCGGGGGGGAGAACTAGGTCGCAGCCTAGGCCTGAGGCCTAGACGTCGGGTTGCTAGAGTCCCCAAGGGCGAGGCCTTGACACAAGACGAGGTGAAGGAGGAGGAGGAAGGTTGGAGGGGGGGGGTGGGGGGTCCCGGGTTTCTCAAGACCTAGAAAGAGTCGCCGGACGGTGGGATCCGTGGGTCCCTCTAACCCTCCTCACCCCAACTTCGACGACCCCCACCCCAACCCCAACCCCAACTCCACCCCCCCCCCCCGCCCCCCCCAGACTCTCGTGAGGCCGCTCTCCCAAAACCTCCGGTTGTCTTGACCGGCGGGCGGCGCATCCTGCGCTGGAGACGCGTCTCGGGTCATCGGGGGAGGGAAGGGGGGCAGATCTTCGCTGAAATGCACACCCTCCCCCTCCCTCCCTCCCTCCTCTTCCTCCTCTCTCCGCCGGCTCTGAGGGAGGGAGGGAGGGAGGGGTGTAGAGCGAGAAAGAGAGAGAGAGAGAGAGAGAGAGTCTGTCGAGAGGCCAGGGGCACCCTCTTTAGGAGCCACCCATCTGATCGACCTGGAGTGCAGAGGCGCTGACGGTCAGGCAGGGCTCCTTGTGGGACTCAGGTTTGAAGGGCAGGAGGTCAAAGGAGCACTGGGCGCCATCGGGGGCCGGAGGCCGCGAGACCGCGACCGGCGCCGCTCCATAGAGCTCGGCACCTTGCTCGGGGGTCTTGTGTTTCCTCATGTGTTTCATCAGATAGGTCTCCTGCGGGAAGGAGCAGAGGGAAAGAGAGAGTGAGAGAGGGTGTCAGGTCGGAGGGTCAGCCCCTACCCCAGCCACGGGGACACCCACTCCACCACCGCCCCTCACCAACCACCCCCCCCCACCCCGCCCGACTTTGCACCCATCCAACACCCCCCCAGGGACAGGTACAATACAGAGCTCCCTCTGTGAATGGGGAAATCTGACAAAGGGAGAGCATGATAACCCTCCTATAGTCCCAGGGACAGGTTACAATACAGAGCTCCCTCTGTGAATGGGGAAATCTGACAAAGGGAGAGCATGATAACCCTCCTATAGTCCCAGGGACAGGTTACAATACAGAGATCCCTCTGTAAATGGGAAATCTGACAAAGGGAGAGCATGATAACCCTCCTATAGTCCCAGGGACAGGTTACAATACAGAGATCCCTCTGTAAATGGGAAATCTGACAAAGGGAGAGCATGATAACCCTCCTATAGTCCCAGGGACAGGTTACAATACAGAGCTCCCTCTGTAAATGGGTAATCTGACAAAGGGAGAGCATGATAACCCTCCTATAGTCCCAGGGACAGGTTACAATACAGAGCTCCCTCTGTAAATGGGAAATCTGACAAAGGGAGAGCATGATAACCCTCCTATAGTCCCAGGGACAGGTACAATACAGAGATCCCTCTGTAAATGGGAAATCTGACAAAGGGAGAGCATGATAACGCTCCTACAGTCCCAGGGACAGGTTACAATACAGATCTCCCTCTGTAAATGGGAAATCTGACAAAGGGAGAGCATGATAACCCTCCTATAGTCCCAGGGACAGGTACAATACAGAGATCCCTCTGTAAATGGGGAATCTGACAAAGGGAGAGCATGATAACCCTCCTATAGTCCCAGGGACAGGTTACAATACAGAGCTCCCTCTGTGAATGGGAAATCTGACAAAGGGAGAGCATGATAACCCTCCTATAGTCCCAGGGACAGGTTACAATACAGAGATCCCTCTGTAAATGGGAAATCTGACAAAGGGAGAGCATGATAACACTCCTATAGTCCCAGGGACAGGTTACAATACAGAGATCCCTCTGTAAATGGGGAATCTGACAAAGGGAGAGCATGATAACCCTCCTATAGTCCCAGGGACAGGTTACAATACAGAGATCCCTCTGTAAATGGGAAATCTGACAAAGGGAGAGCATGATAACACTCCTATAGTCCCAGGGACAGGTTACAATACAGAGATCCCTCTGTAAATGGGGAATCTGACAAAGGAAGAGCATGATAACCCTCCTATAGTCCCATCCACTTTATACCCAGTGTCAGCATCGAGCACTCCCAGGGACAGGTACAATACAGAGCTCTCTCTACATTACCCTGACAGTGTAACCCCCTCCCCACTTTATACCCAGTGTCAGCATCGAGCACTCCCAGGGACAGGTACAATACAGAGCTCCCTCTACATTACCCCACTCACCGATGTGTACGATTTCCTGCAGGAACTGCAAGCGAATGCCTTGATATGTTTGACAGTGTGCGTCGCCAGGTGAACCTGCAGCGAGGGGGAGTCCGTGTATGCACGGTGACAGTGTTGACACTTAAAAGGTTTGTCCTTATTGTGTTGTCTCCTGTGTGACTGAGAGAGAGAGCGGGAGAGTCAGAGGTGTAACACTGCTGGGGAGCGGGAGGGTGGAGTGCGTGGGGGAGAGGGAGAGAGGGGGGAGAGGGAGTGAGGGGGGAGAGGGAGTGAGGGGGGAGAGGGAGTGAGCGAAGGAGAGAGAGAGTGAGCGACGGAGAGTGAGCGAAGGAGAGAGAGAGCGAGCGAAGGAGAAAGAGAGTGAAGCAGAGAGAGTGAAGCAGAGAGAGCGAGTGAAGGAGAAAGATAGAGGGAAGGAGAGAACGAGGGAAGGAGAGAGAGCAAGTGAAGGAGAGAGAGCAAGTGAAGGAGAGAGAGAGCGAAGGAGAGAGAGAGCGAGTGAAGGAGAGAGAGCGAGTGAAGGAGAGAGAGAGCGAGTGAAGGAGAGAGAGCGAGTGAAGGAGAGAGAAAGCGAGTGAAGAGAGAGAGCGAGTGAAGAAGAGAGAGAGAGCGAGTGAAGGAGAGAGAGAGAGCGGGTGAAGGAGAGAGAGAGCGAGTGAAGGAGAGAGAGAGCGAGTGAAGGAGAGAAAGAGAGCGAGTGAAGGAGAGAGCGAGTGAAGGAGAGAGCGAGGGAAGGAGAGAGCGAGGGAAGGAGAGAGAGAGCGAGGGAAGGAGAGAGAGAGCGAGGGAAGGAGAGAGAGCGAGCGAAGGAGAGAGAGCGAGCGAAGGAGAGAGAGCGAGCGAAGGAGAGAGAGCGAGCGAAGGCGAGAGAGCGAGCGGAGAGAAAAAGCGAGCAAAGGAGAGAGAGCGAGCGAAGGAGAGAGCGAGCGAAGGAGAGAGCGAGCGAAGGAGAGAGCGAGCGAAGGAGAGAGCGAGCGAAGGAGAGAGCGAGCGAAGGAGAGAGCGAGCGAAGGAGAGAGCGAGCGAAGGAGAGAGCGAGCGAAGGAGAGAGCGAGCGAAGGAGAGAGCGAGCGAAGGAGAGAGCGAGCGAAGGAGAGAGCGAGCGAAGGAGAGAGCGAGCGCGGGAAGGAGAGAGCGCGGGAAGGAGAGAGAGAGCGAGGGAAGGAGAGAGAGCGAGCGAAGGCGAGAGAGCGAGCGAAGGAGAGAAAAAGCGAGCGAAGGAGAGAAAAAGCGAGCGAAGGAGAGAAAAAGCGAGCGAAGGAGAGAGAGCGAGCGGAGAGAGAGAGCGAAGGAGAGAGAGAGCGAGCGAAGGAGAGAGCGAGCGAAGAAGAGAGCGAGCGAAGGAGTGAGCGAGCGAAGGAGTGAGCGAGCGAAGGAGAGAGCGAGCGAAGGAGAGAGAGAGCGAGCGAAGGAGAGAGAGAGCGAGCGAAGGAGAGAGAGAGCGAGCGAAGGAGAGAGAGAGCGAGCGAAGGAGAGAGAGAGCGAGCGAAGGAGAGAGCGAGCGAAGGAGAGAGAGCGAGGGAAGGAGAGAGAGAGCGAGGGAAGGAGAGAGCGAGGGAAGGAAAGAGAGAGCGAGGGAAGGAAAGAGAGAGCGAGGGAAGGAGAGAGCGAGGGAAGGAGAGAGAGCGAGCGAAGGCGAGAGCGAGCGAAGGAGAGAGAGCGAGCGAAGGAGAGAGAGAGCGAGCGGAGAAAAAGAGCGAGCGAAGGAGAGCGTGCGAAGGAGAGAGCGGGCGAAGGAGAGAGAGAGCGAGCGAAGGAGAGAGAGAGCGAGGGAAGGAGAGAGAGAGCGAGGGAAGGAGAGCGAGAGCGAGCGAAGGAGAGAGCGGGCGAAGGAGAGAGAGAGCGAGCGAAGGAGAGAGAGAGCGGAGAGGGTGAGCGAGCGAAGGAGAGAGAGCGAGCGAAGGAGAGAGAGAGCGAACGAAGGAGAGAGAGAGCGAACGAAGGAGAGAGTGAGCGAAGGAGAGAGAGAGCGAGCGAAGGAGAGAGAGAGCGAGCGAAGGAGAGAGAGAGCGAGCGGAGAAAAAGAGCGAGCGAAGGAGAGCGTGCGAAGGAGAGAGAGCGAGCGAAGGAGAGAGAGCGAGCGAAGGAGAGAGAGCGAGCGAAGGAGAGAGAGCGAGCGAAGGAGAGAGCGGGCGAAGGAGAGAGCGGGCGAAGGAGAGAGAGAGCGAGCGAAGGAGAGAGAGAGCGAGGGAAGGAGAGAGAGAGCGAGGGAAGGAGAGCGAGAGCGAGCGAAGGAGAGAGCGGGCGAAGGAGAGAGAGAGCGAGCGAAGGAGAGAGCGGAGAGGGTGAGCGAGCGAAGGAGAGAGAGAGCGAGCGAAGGAGAGAGAGAGCGAACGAAGGAGAGAGCGAGCGAAGGAGAGAGAGAGCGAGCGAAGGAGAGAGAGAGCGAGCGAAGGAGAGAGAGAGCGAGCGAAGGAGAGAGAGAGCGAGCGAAGGAGAGAGAGCGAGCGGAGAAAAAGAGCGAGCGAAGGAGAGCGTGCGAAGGAGAGAGAGCGAGCGAAGGAGAGAGAGCGAGCGAAGGAGAGAGAGCGAGCGAAGGAGAGAGAGCGAGCGAAGGAAAGAGAGCGAGCAAAGGAGAGAGAGCGAGCGAAGGAGAGAGAGCGCGAGTGAAGGAGATAGAGCGCGAGGGAAGGAGAGAGCGAGCGAAGGAGAGAGAGAGAGCGAGCAAAGGTGAGAGAGAGAATGAAGCAGAGAGAGAGCGAAGCATAGAGAGAGCAATGCAGAGAGAGAGCGAGTGAAGGGAGAGAGCGAGCGAAGGAGAGAGAGCGAGCGGAGAGAGAGCGAGGGAAGGAGAGAGAGCGAGCGAAGGAGAGAGAGAGCAAGCGAAGGAGAGAGAGAGCGAGCGAAGGAGAGAGAGAGCGAGCGAAGGAGAGAGAGCGAGCGAAGGAGAGAGCGAGCGAGGGAAGGAGAGAGCGAGCGAGGGAAGGAGAGAGCGAGCGAGGGAAGGAGAGAGCGAGCGAGGGAAGGAGAGAGCGAGCGAGGGAAGGAGAGAGCGAGCGAGGGAAGGAGAGAGCGAGCGAGGGAAGGAGAGAGCGAGCGAAGGAAGGAGAGAGCGAGCGAAGGAAGGAGAGAGCGAGCGAAGGAGTGAGCGAGCGAAGGAAGGAGAGAGCGAGCGAAGGAGAGAGAGAGCGAGCGAAGGAGAGAGAGAGCGAGCGAAGGAGAGAGAGAGCGAGCGAAGGAGAGAGCGAGCGAAGGAGAGAGCGAGCGAAGGAGAGAGAGAGCGAGGGAAGGAGAGAGCGAGGGAAGGAGAGAGAGAGCGAGGGAAGGAGAGAGCGAGGGAAGGAGAGAGAGAGCGAGCGAAGGAGAGAGCGAGCGAAGGAGAGCGAGCGAAGGAGAGAGAGCGAGCGAAGGAGAGAGAAAACGAGCGGAGAGAGAGAGCGAGCGGAGAGAGAGAGCGAGCGGAGAAAGCGAGCGAAGGAGAGAGCGAGCGAAGGAGAGAGCGAGCGAAGGAGAGAGCGAGCGAAGGAGAGAGCGAGCGAAGGAGAGAGCGAGCGAAGGAGAGAGCGAGCGAAGGAGAGAGCGAGCGAAGGAGAGAGAGAGAGAGAGAGCGAAGGAGAGAGCGAGCGAAGGAGAGAGAGAGCGAGGGAAGGAGAGAGAGAGCGAAGGAGAGAGCGAGCGAAGGAGAGAGCGAGCGAGCGAAGGAGAGAGAAAGCGAGCGAAGGAGAGAGCGAGCGGAGAGAGCGAGGGAGGGTGAGAGCGAGCGAGCGAGGGAGAGAGAGAGCGAGGGAGGGAGACAGAGAGCGAGGGAGGGAGAGAGAGCGAGTGAAGGAGGGAGAGAGCGAGCGAAGGAGGGAGAGAGCGAGCGAAGGAGGGAGAGAGCGAGCGAAGGAGGGAGAGAGCGAGCGAAGGAGGGAGAGAGCGAGCGAAGGAGGGAGAGCGAGCGAAGGAGGGAGAGCGAGCGAAGGAGGGAGAGAGCGAGCGAAGGAGGGAGAGAGCGAGCGGAGGGAGAGAGCGAGCGAAGGAGGGGGAGAGCGAGCGAAGGAGGGAGAGAGCGAGCGAAGGGGGGAGAGAGCGAGCGAAGGAGGGAGAGAGCGAGCGAAGGAGGGAGATAGCAAGAGATGGAGGGAGAGAGCGAGCGAAGCAGAGAGAGAGCGAGCGAAGGAGAGAGAAAGCGAGCGGAGAGAGAGAGAGCGAGCGAAGGAGAGAGAGAGCGAAGGAGAGAGCGAGCGAAGGAGAGAGAGAGCGAGGGAAGGAGAGAGAGAGCGAGGGAAGGAGAGCGAGAGCGAGCGAAGGAGAGAGCGGGCGAAGGAGAGAGAGAGCGAGCGAAGGAGAGAGAGAGCGGAGAGGGTGAGCGAGCGAAGGAGAGAGAGAGCGAGCGAAGGAGAGAGAGAGCGAGCGAAGGAGAGAGCGAACGAAGGAGAGAGCGAGGGAAGGAGAGAGAGAGCGAGGGAAGGAGAGCGAGAGCGAGCGAAGGAGAGAGAGCGAGCGAAGGAGAGAGAGCGAGCGAAGGAGAGAGAGCGAGCGAAGGAGAGAGAGCGAGCGAAGGAAAGAGAGCGAGCGAAGGAGAGAGAGCGAGCGAAGGAGAGAGAGCGCGAGGGAAGGAGAGAGAGCGAGCGAAGGAGAGAGAGAGAGCGAGCAAAGGTGAGAGAGAGAATGAAGCAGAGAGAGAGCGAAGCATAGAGAGAGCAATGCAGAGAGAGAGCAAGTGAAGGGAGAGAGAGAGCGAGCGAAGGAGAGAGAGCGAGCGGAGAGAGCGAGGGAAGGAGAGAGAGCGAGCGGAGAGAGAGAGCAAGCGAAGGAGAGAGAAAGCGAGCGAAGGAGAGAGAGAGCGAGCGAAGGAGAGAGAGAGCGAGCGAAGGAGAGAGCGAGCGAAGGAGAGAGAGAGCGAGCGAAGGAGACAGAGAGCGAACGAAGGAGAGAGAGAGCGAGCGAAGGAGAGAGAGAGCGAGCGACGGAGAGAGTGAGCGAAGGAGAGAGAGAGCGAGCGAAGGAGAAAGAGAGTGAAGCAGAGAGAGAGTGAAGCAGAGAGAGAGTGAGTGAAGAAGAGAGAGCGAGTGAAGGAGAAAGATAGAGTGAAGGAGAGAACGAGGGAAGGAGAGAGAGCAAGTGAAGGAGAGAGAGAGTGAAGGAGAGAGAGAGAGAGAGAGAGAATGAAGGAGAGAGAGAGAGAGTGAAGGAGAGAGAGAGAGAGAGAGAGAATGAAGGAGCGAGAGAGCGAGCGAAGGAGAGAGCGAGCGAGCGAAGGAGAGCGAGCGAGCGAAGGAGAGAGCGAGCGAGCGAAGGAGAGAGCGAGCGAGCGAAGGAGAGAGCGAGCGAGCGAAGGAGAGAGCGAGCGAGCGAAGGAGAGAGCGAGCGAGCGAAGGAGAGAGCGAGCGAGCGAAGGAGAGAGCGAGCGAGCGAAGGAGAGAGTGAGCGAGCGAAGGAGAGAGCGAGCGAAGGAGAGAGCGAGCGAAGGAGAGAGCGAGCGAGCGAAGGAGAGAGAGAGCGAGCGAAGGAGGGAGAGAGCGAGCGAAGGAGGGAGAGAGAGTGAAGGAGACAGAGCAAGCGAAGGTGAGAGAGAGCGAGAGAAGGGGAGAGTGAGCGGAGAGAGAGAGCGAGCGAAGGAGAGAGAGAGCGAGCGAAGGAGAGAGAGAGCGAGCGAAGGAGAGAGAGAGCGAGCGAAGGAGAGAGAGAGCGAGCGAAGGAGAGAGAGAGCAAGCGAAGGAGAGAGAGAGCGAGCGAAGGAGAGAGAGAGAGCGAAGGAGAGAGAGAGAGCGAAGGAGAGAGAGAGCGAGCGGAGAGAGAGCGAGCGAAAGAGAGAGAGAGCGAGCGAAGGAGAGCGAGCGAAGGAGAGAGAGAGCGAGCGATGGAGAGAGAGAGCGAGCGAAGGAGAGAGTGAGCGAAGGAGAGAGAGAGCGAGCGAAGGAGAGCGAGAGCGAGCGAAGGAGAGCGAGAGCGAGCGAAGGAGAGAGCGGGCGAAGGAGAGAGAGAGCGAGCGAAGGAGAGAGAGAGCGAGCGAAGGAGAGAGAGAGCGAGCAAAGGAGAGAGCGAGCGAAGGAGAGAGAGAGCGAGCGAAGGAGAGAGAGACTGAGTGACGGAGAGAGTGAGCGAAGGAGAGAGAGAGCGAGCGAAGGAGAAAGAGAGTGAAGCAGAGAGTGAAGCAGAGAGACAGTGAGTGAAGAGAGAGCGAGTGAAGGAGAAAGATAGAGTGAAGGAGAGAACGAGGGAAGGAGAGAGAGCAAGTGAAGGAGAGAGAGAGAGAGTGAAGGAGAGAGAGAGAGAGAGTGAAGGAGAGAGAGAGAGAGAGAGAATGAAGGAGAGAGAGAGAGAAAGAAGGAGAGAGAGAGAGAGAATGAAGGAGCGAGAGAGCGAGCGAAGGAGAGAGCGAGCGAGCGAAGGAGAGAGCGAGCGAGCGAAGGAGAGAGCGAGCGAGCGAAGGAGAGAGCGAGCGAGCGAAGGAGAGAGCGAGCGAGCGAAGGAGAGAGCGAGCGAGCGAAGGAGAGAGCGAGCGAGCGAAGGAGAGAGCGAGCGAGCGAAGGAGAGAGACAGCGAGGGAAGGAGAGAGACAGCGAGGGAAGGAGAGAGAGCGAGCGAAGGCGAGAAAAAGCGAGCGAAGGAGAGAGCGAGCGAACGAGAGAGAGAGCGAAGGAGAGAGTGAGCGAGCGAAGGAGAGAGTGAGCGAGCGAAGGAGAGAGCGAGCGAGCGAAGGAGAGAGCGAGCGAAGGAGAGAGCGAGCGAAGGAGAGAGCGAGCGAAGGAGAGAGCGAGCGAAGGAGAGAGCGAGCGAAGGAGAGAGCGAGCGAAGGAGAGAGCGAGCGAAGGAGAGAGCGAGCGAAGGAGAGAGCGAGCGAAGGAGAGAGCGAGCGAAGGAGAGAGAGAGCGAGCGAAGGAGAGAGAAAGCGAGAGGAGAGAGAGAGCGAGCGGAGAGAGCGAGCGAAGGAGAGAGCGAGCGAAGGAGAGAGAGCGAGCGAAGGAGGGAGAGAGCGAGCGAAGGAGAGAGAGAGCGAGCGAAGGAGAGAGAGAGCGAGCGAAGGAGAGAGAGAGCGAGCGAAGGAGAGAGCGAGAGAGCGAGCGAAGGAGAGAGAGAGCGAGCGAGCGAAGGAGAGAGAGAGCGAGCGAAGGAGAGAGAGAGCGAGCGAAGGAGAGAGAGAGCGAGCGAAAGAGAGAGCGCGCAGAGAGAGAGAGAGCGAAGGAGAGAGCGAGGGAAGGAGAGAGAGAGCGAGGGAAGGAGCGAGCGAGGGAAGGAGAGAGCGAGGGAAGGAGAGAGCGAGCGAGGGAAGGAGAGAGCGAGCGAGGGAAGGAGAGAGCGAGCGAGGGAAGGAGAGCGAGCGAGGGAAGGAGAGAGCGAGCGAGGGAAGGAGAGAGCGAGCGAGGGAAGGAGAGAGCGAGCGGAGGAGAGAGAGAGCGAGCGAAGGAGAGAGCGAGCGAAGGAGAGAGAGAGCGAGCGAAGGAGAGAAAAAGCGAGCGAAGGAGAGGGAGAGCAAGCGAAGGAGAGGGAGAGCGAGCGAAGGAGAGAGAGAGCGAGCAAAGGAGAGAGCGAGCGAAGGAGAGAGAGAGCTAGCGAAGGAGAGAGAGAGCGAGCGGAGAGAGAGCACGAGCGAAGGAGAGCGCGAGTGAAGGAGAGAGAGCGCGAGCGAAGGAAACAGAGCGCGAGCGAAGGAAATAGAGCGTGAGCGAAGGAGAGAGAGCGAGCGAAGGAGAGAGAGCGAGCGAAGGAGAGAGAGCGAGCGAAGGAGAGAGAGCGAGCGAAGGAGAGAGAGCGAGCGAAGGAGAGAGAGCGAGCGGAGAGAGAGAGAGCGAGCAGAGAGAGTGAGCGAAGGAGAGCGCGAGCGAAGGAGAGAGAGCGCGAGCGAAGGAGAGAGAGCGCGAGCGAAGGAGAGAGAGCGCGAGCGAAGGAGAGAGAGCGCGAGCGAAGGAGAGAGAGCGCGAGCGAAGGAAATAGAGCGCGAGCGAAGGAAATAGAGCGCGAGCGAAGGAGAGAGAGCGAGAGCGAAGGAGAGCGAGCGGAGAGAGAGCGAGCGAAGGAGAGAGAGAGCGAGCGAAGGAGAGAGAGAGCGAGCGAAGGAGACAGAGCGAGCGAAGGAGACAGAGCGAGCGAAGGAGACAGAGCGAGCGAAGGAGACAGAGCGAGCGAAGGAGAGAGAGAGCGAAGGAGAGAGAGAGCGAGCGAAGGAGAGAGCGAGCAAAGGAGAGAGAGAGCGAGGGAGGGAGGGAGAGAGTAAGGGAGGGAGACAGCGAGGGAGGGAGAGAGCGAGGAGCGAGAGCGGGAGAGAGCGAGGGCGGGAGAGAGAGAGCGAGGGCGGGAGAGAGAGAGCGAGGGCGGGAGAGAGCGAGGGCGGGAGAGAGAGAGCGAGGGCGGGAGAGAGAGAGCGAGGGCGGGAGAGAGAGAGCGAGGGCGGGAGAGAGAGAGCGAGGGCGGGAGAGAGAGAGCGAGGGCCGGAGAGAGAGAGCGAGGGCCGGAGAGAGAGAGCGAGGGCCGGAGAGAGAGAGCGAGGGCCGGAGAGAGAGAGCGAGGGCCGGAGAGAGAGAGCGAGGGCCGGAGAGAGAGAGCGAGGGCCGGAGAGAGAGAGCGAGGGCCGGAGAGAGAGAGCGAGGGCCGGAGAGAGAGAGCGAGGGCCGGAGAGAGAGAGCGAGGGCCGGAGAGAGAGAGCGAGGGCCGGAGAGAGAGAGCGAGGGCCGGAGAGAGAGAGCGAGGGCCGGAGAGAGAGAGCGAGGGCGGGAGAGAGAGAGCGAGGGCGGGAGAGAGAGAGCGAGGGCGGGAGAGAGAGATCGAGGGCCGGAGAGAGAGAGCGAGGGCCGGAGAGAGAGAGCGAGGGCCGGAGAGAGAGAGCGAGGGCCGGAGAGAGAGAGCGAGGGCGGGAGAGAGAGAGCGAGGGCGGGAGAGAGAGAGCGAGGGCGGGAGAGAGAGAGCGAGGGCGGGAGAGAGAGACCGAGGGCGGGAGAGAGAGACCGAGGGCGGGAGAGAGAGACCGAGGGCGGGAGAGAGAGACCGAGGGCGGGAGAGAGAGACCGAGGGCGGGAGAGAGAGACCGAGGGCGGGAGAGAGAGAGCGAGGGCGGGAGAGAGAGAGCGAGGGCGGGAGAGAGAGAGCGAGGGCGGGAGAGAGAGAGCGAGGGGCGGGAGAGAGAGAGCGAGGGCGGGAGAGAGAGAGCGAGGGCGGGAGAGAGAGAGCGAGGGCGGGAGAGAGAGAGCGAGGGCGGGAGAGAGAGAGCGAGGGCGGGAGAGAGAGAGCGAGGGCGGGAGAGAGAGAGCGAGGGCCGGAGAGAGAGAGCGAGGGCCGGAGAGAGAGAGCGAGGGCCGGAGAGAGAGAGCGAGGGCCGGAGAGAGAGAGCGAGGGCCGGAGAGAGAGAGCGAGGGCCGGAGAGAGAGAGCGAGGGCCGGAGAGAGAGAGCGAGGGCCGGAGAGAGAGAGCGAGGGCCGGAGAGAGAGAGCGAGGGCCGGAGAGAGAGAGCGAGGGCCGGAGAGAGAGAGCGAGGGCCGGAGAGAGAGAGCGAGGGCCGGAGAGAGAGAGCGAGGGCCGGAGAGAGAGAGCGAGGGCCGGAGAGAGAGAGCGAGGGCCGGAGAGAGAGAGCGAGGGCCGGAGAGAGAGAGCGAGGGCCGGAGAGAGAGAGCGAGGGCCGGAGAGAGAGAGCGAGGGCCGGAGAGAGAGAGCGAGGGCCGGAGAGAGAGAGCGAGGGCCGGAGAGAGAGAGCGAGGGCCGGAGAGAGAGAGCGAGGGCCGGAGAGAGAGAGCGAGGGCCGGAGAGAGAGAGCGAGGGCCGGAGAGAGAGAGCGAGGGCGGGAGAGAGAGAGCGAGGGCGGGAGAGAGAGAGCGAGGGCGGGAGAGAGAGAGCGAGGGCGGGAGAGAGAGAGCGAGGGCGGGAGAGAGAGAGCGAGGGCCGGAGAGAGAGAGCGAGGGCCGGAGAGAGAGAGCGAGGGCCGGAGAGAGAGAGCGAGGGCGGGAGAGAGAGAGCGAGGGCGGGAGAGAGAGAGCGAGGGCGGGAGAGAGAGAGAGCGAGGGCGGGAGAGAGAGCGAGCGAGCAAAGGAGAGAGAGAGCGAGGGAGGGAGAGAGAGAGCGAGGGCGGGAGAGAGAGAGCGAGGGCGGGAGAGAGAGAGCGAGGGAAGGAGAGAGAGAGCGAGGGAAGGAGAGAGCGAGCGAGCGAAGGAGAGCGAGCGGAGGAGGGAGAGAGCGAGCGGAGGAGGGAGAGAGCGAGCGGAGGAGGGAGAGAGCGAGCGGAGGAGGCAGAGACCGAGCGGAGGAGGCAGAGACCGAGCGGAGGAGGCAGAGAGCGAGCGAAGGAGAGAGCGAGCGAAGGAGAGAGCGAGCGAAGGAGAGAGCGAGCGAAGGAGAGAGCGAGCGAAGGAGAGAGCGAGCGAAGGAGAGAGCGAGCGAAGGAGAGAGCGAGCGAAGGAGAGAGCGAGCGAAGGAGAGAGCGAGCGAAGGAGAGAGCGAGCGAAGGAGAGAGCGAGCGAAGGAGAGAGCGAGCGAAGGAGAGAGCGAGCGAAGGAGAGAGCGAGCGAAGGAGAGAGCGAGCGAAGGAGAGAGCGAGCGAAGGAGAGAGCGAGCGAGCGAAGGAGAGAGCGAGCGAGCGAAGGAGGGAGAGAACGAGCGAAGGAGGGAGAGAGCGAGCGAAGGAGGGAGAGAGCGAGCGAAGGAGAGAGAGAGCGAGCGAAGGAGAGAGCGAGAGAGCGAGCGAAGGAGAGAGAGAGCGAGCGAAGGAGAGAGAGAGCGAGTGAAGGAGAGAGAGAGCGAGCGAAAGAGAGAGAGAGCGCGCGGAGAGAGAGAGAGCAAAGGAGAGAGCGAGCGAAGGAGAGAGAGAGCGAGCGAAGGAGGGAGAGAGCGAGCGAAGGAGGGAGAGAGCGAGCGAAGGAGAGAGAGAGCGAGCGAAGGAGAGAGAGAGCGAGCGAAGGAGAGAGAGAGCGAGCGAAGGAGAGAGAGAGCGAGCGAAGGAGAGAGAGAGCGAGCGAAGGAGAGAGAGAGCGAGCGAAAGAGAGAGCGAGCGAAAGAGAGCGAGCGAAAGAGAGAGCGAGCGAAAGAGAGAGAGAGCGCGCGGAGAGAGAGAGAGAGCGAAGGAGAGAGCGAGCGAAGGAGAGAGAGAGCGAGGGAAGGAGCGAGCGAGGGAAGGAGCGAGCGAGGGAAGGAGAGAGCGAGCGAGGGAAGGATAGAGAGAGCGAGGGAAGGAGAGAGCGAGCGAGGGAAGGAAGGAGAGAGCGAGCGAGGGAAGGAGAGAGCGAGCGAGGGAAGGAGAGAGCGAGCGAGGGAAGGAGAGAGCGAGCGAGGGAAGGAGAGAGCGAGCGAGGGAAGGAGAGAGCGAGCGAGGGAAGGAGAGAGCGAGCGAGGGAAGGAGAGAGCGAGCGAAGGAGAGAGAGAGCGAGCGAAGGAGAGAGAGAGCGAGCGAAGGAGAGAGAGAGCGAGCGAAGGAGAGAAAAAGCGAGCGAAGGAGAGAAAAAGCGAGCGAAGGAGAGGGAGAGCGAGCGAAGGAGAGGGAGAGCGAGCGAAGGAGAGAGAGAGCGAGCGAAGGAGAGAGAGAGCGAGCGAAGGAGAGAGAGAGCAAGCGAAGGAGAGAGAGAGCAAGCGAAGGAGAGAGCGAGCGAGCGGAGAGAGAGCACGAGCGAAGGAGAGCGCGAGCGAAGGAGAGAGAGCGCGAGTGAAGGAAACAGAGCGCGTGAAGGAAACAGAGCGCGAGCGAAGGAAACAGAGCGCGAGCGAAGGAAACAGAGCGCGAGCGAAGGAAATAGAGAGCGAGCGAAGGAGAGAGAGCGAGCGAAGGAGAGAGAGCGAGCGAAGGAGAGAGAGCGAGCGGAGAGAGAGAGAGCGAGCAGAGAGAGAGAGAGCGAGCAGAGAGAGCGAGCGAAGGAGAGAGAGCGCGAGCGAAGGAGAGAGAGCGCGAGCGGAGAGAGAGCGCGAGCGAAGGAGAGCGAGCGAAGGAGGGAGAGAGCGAGCGAAGGAGAGAGAGAGCGAGCGAAGGAGAGAGAGAGCGAGCGAAGGAGAGAGCGAGAGAGCGAGCGAAGGAGAGAGAGAGCGAGCGAGCGAAGGAGAGAGAGAGCGAGCGAGCGAAGGAGAGAGAGAGCGAGCGAAGGAGAGAGCGAGCGGTGAGAGAGCGAGCGAAAGAGAGAGCGCGCGGAGAGAGAGAGAGCGAAGGAGAGAGCGAGGGAAGGAGAGAGAGAGCGAGGGAAGGAGCGAGCGAGGGAAGGAGAGAGCGAGCGAGGGAAGGAGAGAGCGAGCGAGTGAAGGAGAGAGCGAGCGAGGGAAGGAGAGCGAGCGAGGGAAGGAGAGAGCGAGCGAGGGAAGGAGAGAGCGAGCGAGGGAAGGAGAGAGCGAGCGAAGGAGAGAGAGAGCGAGCGAAGGAGAGAGAGAGCGAGCGAAGGAGAGAGAGAGCGAGCGAAGGAGAGAGAGAGCGAGCGAAGGAGAGAAAAAGCGAGCGAAGGAGAGGGAGAGCGAGCGAAGGAGAGGGAGAGCGAGCGAAGGAGAGGGAGAGCGAGCGAAGGAGAGAGCGAGCGAAGGAGAGAGAGCGAGCGAAGGAGAGAGAGAGCGAGCGAAGGAGAGAGAGAGCGAGCGAAGGAGAGAGAGAGCGAGCGAAGGAGAGAGAGAGCGAGCGGAGAGAGAGCACGAGCGAAGGAGAGCGCGAGCGAAGGAGAGAGAGCGCGAGTGAAGGAGAGAGAGCGCGAGCGAAGGAGAGAGAGCGCGAGCGAAGGAAAAAGAGCGCGAGCGAAGGAAAAAGAGCGCGAGCGAAGGAAATAGAGCGTGAGCGAAGGAGAGAGAGCGAGCGAAGGAGAGAGAGCGAGCGAAAGAGAGAGAGCGAGCGGAGAGAGAGAGCGAGCAGAGAGAGCGAGCGAAGGAGAGAGAGCGCGAGCGAAGGAGAGAGAGCGCGAGCGAAGGAGAGAGAGCGCGAGCGAAGGAGAGAGAGCGTGAGCGAAGAAGAGAGAGCGCGAGCGAAGGAGAGAGAGAGCGGAGAGGGTGAGCGAGCGAAGGAGAGAGAGAGCGAGCGAAGGAGAGAGAGAGCGAGCGAAGGAGAGAGAGAGCGAACGAAGGAGAGCGCAAGCGAAGGAGAGCGAGCGGAGAGAGAGCGAGCGAAGGAGAGAGAGCGCGAGCGAAGGAGAGAGAGCGCAAGCGAAGGAGAGCGAGCGGAGAGAGAGCGAGCGAAGGAGAGAGAGAGCGAAGGAGAGAGAGAGCGAGCGAAGGAGAGAGAGAGCGAGCGAAGGAGAGAGAGAGCGAGCGAAGGAGAGAGAGAGCGAGCGAAGGAGAGAGAGAGCGAGCGAAGGAGAGAGAGAGCGAGCGAAGGAGAGAGAGAGCGAGCGAAGGAGAGAGAGAGCGAGCGAAGGAGAGAGAGAGCGAGCGAAGGAGAGAGCGAGCGAGCGAAGGAGAGAGAGAGCGAGGAAGGAGAGAGAGAGCGAGCAATTGAGAGAGAGAGCGAGAGAAGGAGAGAGCGAGCAAAGGAGAGAGCGAGCAAAGGAGAGAAAGAGCGAGCAAAGGAGAGAGCGAGCAAAGGAGAGAGCGAGCAAAGGAGAGAGCGAGCAAAGGAGAGAGAGAGCGAGGGAGGGAGAGAGCGAGGGAGGGAGGGAGAGAGTAAGGGAGGGAGACAGCGAGGGCGGGAGAGGGAGAGCGAGGGCGGGAGAGAGAGAGCGAGGGCGGGAGAGAGAGAGCGAGGGCGGGAGAGAGAGAGCGAGGCCGGGAGAGAGAGAGCGAGGGCGGGAGAGAGAGAGCGAGGGCGGGAGAGAGAGAGCGAGGGCGGGAGAGAGAGAGCGAGGGCGGAGAGAGAGAGCGAGGGCGGGAGAGAGAGAGCGAGGGCGGGAGAGAGAGAGCGAGGGCGGGAGAGAGAGCGCGAGGGCGGGAGAGAGAGCGCGAGGGCGGGAGAGAGAGAGCGAGGGCGGGAGAGAGAGAGCGAGGGCGGGAGAGAGAGAGCGAGGGCGGGAGAGAGAGAGCGAGGACGGGAGAGAGAGAGCGAGGGCGGGAGAGAGAGCGAGGGCGGGAGAGAGAAAGCGAGGGCGGGAGAGAGAAAGCGAGGGCGGGAGAGAGAGAGCGAGGGCGGGAGAGAGAGCGAGGGCGGGAGAGAGAGCGAGGGCGGGAGAGAGAGCGAGGGCGGGAGAGAGAGCGAGGGCTGGAGAGAGAGCGAGGGCTGGAGAGAGAGAGCGAGGGCCGGAGAGAGAGAGCGAGGGCGGGAGAGAGAGAGCGAGGGCGGGAGAGAGAGAGCGAGGGCGGGAGAGAGAGAGAGCGAGGGCGGGAGAGAGAGAGCGAGGGCGGGAGAGAGAGAGCGAGGGCGGGAGAGAGAGAACGAGGGCGGGAGAGAGAGAACGAGGGCGGGAGAGAGACAGCGAGGGCGGGAGAGAGCGAGGGCGGGAGAGAGAGCGAGCGAAGGAGAGAGAGAGTGAGCGAAGGAGAGAGAGAGTGAGCGAAGGAGAGAGAGAGCGAGCGAAGGAGAGAGCGAGCGAAGGACAGAGAGAGCGAGCGAAGGAGAGAGAGAGCGAGCGAAGAAGAGAGAGAGCGAGCGAAGGAGAGAGAGAGCGAGCGAAGGAGAGAGAGAGCGAGCGAAGGAGAGAGAGAGCGAGCGAAGGAGAGCGCGAGCGAAGGAGAGAGAGAGCGAGTGAAGGATAGAGAGAGCGAGCGAAGGAGAGAGAGAGCGAGCGAAGGAGAGAGCGAGCGAAGGAGAGAGAGAGCGAGCGAAGGAGAGAGAGAGCGAGCAAAGGAGAGAGAGAGCGAGCAAAGGAGAGAGAGAGCGAGCAAAGGAGAGAGAGAGCGAGCAAAGGAGAGAGAGAGCGAGCAAAGGAGAGAGAGAGCGAGCAAAGGAGAGAGAGCGAGCAAAGGAGAGAGAGAGCGAGCAAAGGAGAGAGAGAGCGAGCAAAGGAGAGAGAGCGAGGGAGGGAGGGAGAGAGGGAGGGGGAGAGACAGCGGAGGGAGAGAGCGAGGAGGGAGGGAGGGAGAGAGCGAGGGCGGGAGAGAGAGCGAAGGCGGGGGAGAGAGCGAGGGCGGGAGAGAGAGAGCGAGGGCGGGAGAGAGAGCGAGGGCGGGAGAGAGAGCGAGGGCGGGAGAGAGAGCGAGGGCGGGAGAGAGAGCGAGGGGCGGGAGAGAGAGCGAGGGCGGGAGAGAGAGAGCGAGGGCGGGAGAGAGAGAGCGAGGGCGGGAGAGAGAGAGCGAGGGAGGGAGAGAGAGAGCGAGGGCGGGAGAGAGAGAGCGAGGGCGGGAGAGAGAGAGCGAGGGCGGGAGAGAGAGAGCGAGGGCGGGAGAGAGATAGCGAGGGCGGGAGAGAGATAGCGAGGGCGGGAGAGAGAGAGCGAGGGCGGGAGAGAGAGAGCGAGGGCGGGAGAGAGAGCGAGGGAAGGAAGGAGAGAGCGAGCGAGGGAAGGAGAGAGCGAGCGAGGGAAGGAGAGAGCGAGCGAGGGAAGGAGAGAGCGAGCGAGGGAAGGAGAGAGCGAGCGAGGGAAGGAGAGAGCGAGCGAGGGAAGGAGAGAGCGAGCGAGGGAAGGAGAGAGCGAGCGAGGGAAGGAGAGAGCGAGCGAGGGAAGGAGAGAGCGAGCGAGGGAAGGAGAGAGCGAGCGAGGGAAGGAGAGAGCGAGCGAAGGAGAGAGAGCGCGAGCGAAGGAGAGAAAAAGCGAGCGAAGAAGAGGGAGAGCGAGCGAAGGAGAGGGAGAGCGAGCGAAGGAGAGAGAGAGCGAGCGAAGGAGAGAGAGAGCGAGCGAAGGAGAGAGAGAGCGAGCGAAGAAGAGAGAGAGCAAGCGAAGGAGAGAGCGAGCGAAGGAGAGAGAGAGCGAGTGAAGGAAACAGAGCGCGAGTGAAGGAAACAGAGCGCGAGTGAAGGAAACAGAGCGCGAGTGAAGGAAACAGAGCGCGAGCGAAGGAAACAGAGCGCGAGCGAAGGAAACAGAGCGCGAGCGAAGGAAACAGAGCGCGAGCGAAGGAGAGAGAGCGAGCGAAGGAGAGAGAGCGAGCGAAGGAGAGAGAGCGAGCGAAGGAGAGAGAGCGAGCGGAGAGAGAGAGAGCGAGCAGAGAGAGAGAGAGCGAGCAGAGAGAGCGAGCGAAGGAGAGAGAGCGCGAGCGAAGGAGAGAGAGCGCGAGCGGAGAGAGAGCGCGAGCGAAGTAGAGCGAGCGAAGGAGGGAGAGAGCGAGCGAAGGAGAGAGAGAGCGAGCGAAGGAGAGAGAGCGAGCGAAGGAGAGAGCGAGAGAGCGAGCGGAGAGAGAGAGCGAGCGAAGGAGAGAGCGAGCGAGCGAAGGAGAGAGCGAGCGAAGGAGAGAGAGAGCGAGCGAAAGAGAGAGCGCGCGGAGAGAGAGAGAGAGCGAAGGAGAGAGAGAGAGAGCGAAGGAGAGAGCGAGGGAAGGAGAGAGAGAGCGAGGGAAGGAGAGAGCGAGCGAGGGAAGGAGAGAGCGAGCGAGGGAAGGAGAGAGCGAGCGAGGGAAGGAGAGAGCGAGCGAGGGAAGGAGAGAGCGAGCGAGGGAAGGAGAGCGAGCGAGGGAAGGAGAGCGAGCGAGGGAAGGAGAGAGCGAGCGAGGGAAGGAGAGAGCGAGCGAAGGAGAGAGCGAGCGAAGGAGAGAGAGAGCGAGCGAAGGAGAGAGCGAGCGAAGGAGAGAGAGAGCGAGCGAAGGAGAGAAAAAGCGAGCGAAGGAGAGGGAGAGCGAGCGAAGGAGAGGGAGAGCGAGCGAAGGAGAGAGAGCGCGAGCGAAGGAGAGAGAGCGCGAGCGGAGAGAGAGCGCGAGCGAAGTAGAGCGAGCGAAGGAGGGAGAGAGCGAGCGAAGGAGAGAGAGAGCGAGCGAAGGAGAGAGAGAGCGAGCGAAGGAGAGAGCGAGAGAGCGAGCGAAGGAGAGAGAGAGCGAGCGAAGGAGAGAGAGAGCGAGCGAAGGAGAGAGAGCGAGCGAAGGAGAGAGCGAGCGAGCGAAGGAGAGAGCGAGCGAGCGAAGGAGAGAGCGAGCGAAGGAGAGAGAGAGCGAGCGAAAGAGAGAGCGCGCGGAGAGAGAGAGAGCGAAGGAGAGAGCGAGGGAAGGAGAGAGAGAGCGAGGGAAGGAGCGAGCGAGGGAAGGAGAGAGCGAGCGAGGGAAGGAGAGAGCGAGCGAGGGAAGGAGAGAGCGAGCGAGGGAAGGAGAGAGCGAGCGAGGGAAGGAGAGAGCGAGCGAGGGAAGGAGAGAGCGAGCGAGGGAAGGAGAGCGAGCGAGGGAAGGAGAGAGCGAGCGAGGGAAGGAGAGAGCGAGCGAAGGAGAGAGCGAGCGAAGGAGAGAGAGAGCGAGCGAAGGAGAGAGCGAGCGAAGGAGAGAGAGAGCGAGCGAAGGAGAGAAAAAGCGAGCGAAGGAGAGGGAGAGCGAGCGAAGGAGAGGGAGAGCGAGCGAAGGAGAGGGAGAGCGAGCGAAGGAGAGAGCGAGCGAAGGAGAGAGAGAGCGAGCGAAGGAGAGAGAGAGCGAGCGAAGGAGAGAGAGCACGAGCGAAGGAGAGCGCGAGCGAAGGAGAGAGAGCGCGAGTGAAGGAGAGAGAGCGCGAGCGAAGGAAACAGAGCGCGAGCGAAGGAAATAGAGCGTGAGCGAAGGAGAGAGAGCGAGCGAAGGAGAGAGAGCGAGCGGAGAGAGAGAGAGCGAGCGGAGAGAGAGCGAGCAGAGAGAGCGAGCGAAGGAGAGAGAGCGCGAGCGAAGGAGAGAGAGCGCGAGCGAAGGAGAGAGAGCGCGAGCGAAGGAGAGAGAGCGCGAACGAAGGAGAGAGAGCGCGAACGAAGGAGAGAGAGCGCGAGCGAAGGAGAGAGAGCGCGAGCGAAGGAGAGAGAGCGCGAGCGAAGGAGAGAGAGAGCGGAGAGGGTGAGCGAGCGAAGGAGAGAGAGAGCGAGCGAAGGAGAGAGAGAGCGAGCGAAGGAGAGAGAGCGCAAGCGAAGGAGAGCGAGCGGAGAGAGAGCGAGCGAAGGAGAGAGAGCGCGAGCGAAGGAGAGAGAGCGCGAGCGAAGGAGAGAGAGCGCGAGCGAAGGAGAGAGAGCGCAAGCGAAGGAGAGCGAGCGGAGAGAGAGCGAGCGAAGGAGAGAGAGAGCGAGCGAAGGAGAGAGAGAGCGAGCGAAGGAGAGAGAGAGCGAGCGAAGGAGAGAGCGAGCGAGCGAAGGAGAGAGCGAGCGAGCGAAGGAGAGAGCGAGCGAGCGAAGGAGAGAGAGAGCGAGGAAGGAGAGAGAGAGCGAGCAATTGAGAGAGAGAGCGAGCGAAGGAGAGAGCGAGCAAAGGAGAGAGCGAGCAAAGGAGAGAGCGAGCAAAGGAGAGAAAGAGCGAGCAAAGGAGAGAGCGAGCAAAGGAGAGAGCGAGCAAAGGAGAGAGAGAGCGAGGGAGGGAGAGAGCGAGGGAGGGAGGGAGAGAGTAAGGGAGGGAGACAGCGAGGGCGGGAGAGAGAGAGCGAGGGCGGGAGAGAGAGAGCGAGGGCGGGAGAGAGAGAGCGAGGGCGGGAGAGAGAGAGCGAGGGCGGGAGAGAGAGAGCGAGGGCGGAGAGAGAGAGCGAGGGCGGGAGAGAGAGAGCGAGGGCGGGAGAGAGAGAGCGAGGGCGGGAGAGAGAGAGCGAGGGCGGGAGAGAGAGAGCGAGGGCGGGAGAGAGAGAGCGAGGGCGGGAGAGAGAGAGCGAGGGCGGGAGAGAGAGAGCGAGGGCGGGAGAGAGAGAGCGAGGGGCGGGAGAGAGAGCGAGCGAAGGAGAGAGAGAGCGAGCGAAGGAGAGAGAGAGCGAAGGAGAGAGAGAGCGAGCGAAGGAGAGAGAGAGCGAGCGAAGGAGAGAGAGAGCGAGCGAAGGAGAGAGAGAGCGAGCAAAGGAGAGAGAGAGCGAGCAAAGGAGAGAGAGAGCGAGCAAAGGAGAGAGAGAGAGAGGGAGGGAGAGAGGGAGGGAGAGAGACAGCGGAGGGAGAGAGCGAGGAGGGAGGGAGGGAGAGAGCGAGGGCGGGAGAGAGAGCAAAGGCGGGGGAGAGAGCGAGGGCGGGAGAGAGAGAGCGAGGGCGGGAGAGAGAGCGAGGGCGGGAGAGAGAGCGAGGGCGGGAGAGAGAGCGAGGGCGGGAGAGAGAGCGAGGGCGGGAGAGAGAGCGAGGGCGGGAGAGAGAGCGAGGGCGGGAGAGAGAGAGCGAGGGCGGGGAGAGAGAGAGCGAGGGCGGGAGAGAGAGAGCGAGGGCGGGAGAGAGAGAGCGAGGGAGGGAGAGAGAGAGCGAGGGCGGAGAGAGAGCGAGGGCGGGAGAGAGAGAGCGAGGGCGGGAGAGAGAGAGCGAGGGCGGGAGAGAGAGAGCGAGGGCGGGAGAGAGAGCGCGAGGGCGGGAGAGAGAGAGCGAGGGGCGGGAGAGAGAGAGCGAGGGCGGGAGAGAGAGAGCGAGGGCGGGAGAGAGAGAGCGAGGACGGGAGAGAGAGAGCGAGGGCGGGAGAGAGAGCGAGGGCGGGAGAGAGAGAGCGAGGGCTGGAGAGAGAGAGAGCGAGGGCTGGAGAGGGAGCGAGGGCTGGAGAGGGAGCGAGGGCTGGAGAGGGAGCGAGGGCTGGAGAGAGAGCGAGGGCTGGAGAGAGAGCGAGGGCTGGAGAGTGAGCGAGGGCTGGAGAGTGAGCGAGGGCGGGAGAGAGAGAGCGAGGGCGGGAGAGAGAGAGCGAGGGCGGGAGAGAGAGAGAGCGAGGGCGGGGAGAGAGAGAGCGAGGGCGGGAGAGAGAGAGCGAGGGGCGGAGAGAGAGAGCGAGGGCGGGAGAGAGAGAGCGAGGGCGGGAGAGAGAGCGAGGGCGGGAGAGAGAGAACGAGGGCAGGAGAGAGAGAACGAGGGCGGGAGAGAGAGAACGAGGGCGGGAGAGAGACAGCGAGGGCGGGAGAGAGCGAGGGCGGGAGAGAGAGCGAGCGAAGGAGAGAGAGAGCGAGCGAAGGAGAGAGAGAGCGAGCGAAGGAGAGAGAGAGCGAGCGAAGGACAGAGAGAGCGAGCAAAGGAGAGAGCGAGCAAAGGAGAGAAAGAGCGAGCAAAGGAGAGAGCGAGCAAAGGAGAGAGCGAGCAAAGGAGAGAGAGAGCGAGGGAGGGAGAGAGCGAGGGAGGGAGGGAGAGAGTAAGGGAGGGAGACAGCGAGGCGGGAGAGAGAGAGCGAGGGCGGGAGAGAGAGAGCGAGGGCGGGAGAGAGAGCGAGGGGCGGGAGAGAGAGAGCGAGGGCGGGAGAGAGAGAGCGAGGGGCGGGAGAGAGAGAGCGAGGGCGGGAGAGAGAGAGCGAGGGGCGGGAGAGAGAGAGCGAGGGGCGGGAGAGAGAGAGCGAGGGCGGGGAGAGAGAGAGCGAGGGCGGGAGAGAGAGAGCGAGGGCGGGAGAGAGAGAGCGAGGGCGGGAGAGAGAGAGCGAGGGCGGGAGAGAGAGAGCGAGGACGGGAGAGAGAGAGCAAGGACGGGAGAGAGAGAGCGAGGGCGGGAGAGAGAGCGAGGGCGGGAGAGAGAGAGCGAGGGCTGGAGAGAGAGAGAGAGAGAGCGAGGGCGGGAGAGAGAGCGAGGGCTGGAGAGAGCGAGAGAGAGCGAGGGCTGGAGAGAGAGCGCGGGCTGGAGAGAGAGCGAGGGCTGGAGAGAGAGAGCGAGGGCTGGAGAGTGAGCGAGGGCTGGAGAGTGAGCGAGGGCTGGAGAGCGAGAGGCGAGGGGCGGGAGAGAGAGAGCGAGGGCGGGAGAGAGAGAGCGAGGGCGGGAGAGAGAGAGCGAGGGCGGGAGAGAGAGAGCGAGGGCGGGAGAGAGAGAGCGAGGGCGGGAGAGAGAGAGCGAGGGCGGGAGAGAGAGAGCGAGGGCGGGAGAGAGAGAGCGAGGGGCGGAGAGAGAGAGCGAGGGCGGGAGAGAGAGAGCGAGGGCGGGAGAGAGAGAGCGAGGGCGGGAGAGAGAGAGCGAGGGCGGGGAGAGAGAGCGAGCGAAGGAGAGAGAGAGCGAGCGAAGGAGAGAGAGAGCGAAGGAGAGAGAGAGCGAGCGAAGGAGAGAGAGAGCGAGCAAAGGAGAGAGAGAGCGAGCAAAGGAGAGAGAGAGCGAGCAAAGGAGAGAGAGAGCGAGCAAAGGAGAGAGAGAGCGAGCAAAGGAGAGAGAGAGCGAGCAAAGGAGAGAGAGAGAGAGGGAGGGAGAGAGGGAGGGAGAGAGACAGCGGAGGGAGAGAGCGAGGAGGGAGGGAGGGAGAGAGCGAGGGCGGGAGAGAGAGCAAAGCGGGGAGAGAGCGAGGGCGGGAGAGAGAGAGCGAGGGCGGGAGAGAGAGCGAGGGCGGGAGAGAGAGCGAGGGCGGGAGAGAGAGCGAGGGCGGGAGAGAGAGCGAGGGCGGGAGAGAGAGCGAGGGCGGGAGAGAGAGCGAGGGCGGGAGAGAGAGAGCGAGGGCGGGAGAGAGAGAGCGAGGGCGGGAGAGAGAGAGCGAGGGCGGGAGAGAGAGAGCGAGGGCGGGAGAGAGAGAGCGAGGGAGGGAGAGAGAGAGCGAGGGGCGGGAGAGAGAGAGCGAGGGCGGGAGAGAGAGAGCGAGGGCGGGGAGAGAGAGAGCGAGGGCGGGAGAGAGAGAGCGAGGGCGGGAGAGAGAGCGCGAGGGCGGGAGAGAGAGAGCGAGGGCGGGAGAGAGAGAGCGAGGGCGGGAGAGAGAGAGCGAGGGCGGGAGAGAGAGAGCGAGGACGGGAGAGAGAGAGCGAGGGCGGGAGAGAGAGCGAGGGCGGGAGAGAGAAAGCGAGGGCGGGAGAGAGAGAGCGAGGGCGGGAGAGAGAGCGAGGGCGGGAGAGAGAGCGAGGGCGGGAGAGAGAGCGAGGGCGGGAGAGAGAGCGAGGGCTGGAGAGAGAGCGAGGGCTGGAGAGAGAGAGCGAGGGCCGGAGAGAGAGAGCGAGGGCGGGAGAGAGAGAGCGAGGGCGGGAGAGAGAGAGCGAGGGCGGGAGAGAGAGAGAGCGAGGGGCGGGAGAGAGAGAGCGAGGGCGGGAGAGAGAGAGCGAGGGCGGGAGAGAGAGAGCGAGGGCGGGAGAGAGAGAACGAGGGCGGGAGAGAGAGAACGAGGGCGGGAGAGAGAGAACGAGGGCGGGAGAGAGAGAACGAGGGCGGGAGAGAGACAGCGAGGGCGGGAGAGAGCGAGGGCGGGAGAGAGAGCGAGCGAAGGAGAGAGAGAGTGAGCGAAGGAGACAGAGAGCGAGCGAAGGAGAGAGAGAGCGAGCGAAGGACAGAGAGAGCGAGCGAAGGAGAGAGAGAGCGAGCGAAGGAGAGAGAGAGCGAGCGAAGGAGAGAGAGAGCGAGCGAAGGAGAGCGCGAGCGAAGGAGAGAGAGAGCGAGTGAAGGATAGAGAGAGCGAGCGAAGGAGAGAGAGAGCGAGCGAAGGAGAGAGCGAGCGAAGGAGAGAGAGAGCGAGCGAAGGAGAGAGAGAGCGAGCAAAGGAGAGAGCGAGCAAAGGAGAGAGAGAGCGAGCAAAGGAGAGAGAGAGCGAGCAAAGGAGAGAGAGCGAGCAAAGGAGAGAGAGAGCGAGCAAAGGAGAGAGAGAGCGAGCAAAGGAGAGAGAGAGCGAGCAAAGGAGAGAGAGCGAGGGAGGGAGGGAGAGAGGGAGGAGGAGAGAGACAGCGAGGGAGAGAGCGAGGAGGGAGGGAGGGAGAGAGCGAGGGCGGGAGAGAGAGCGAAGGCGGGGGAGAGAGCGAGGGGCGGGAGAGAGAGAGCGAGGGCGGGAGAGAGAGCGAGGGCGGGAGAGAGAGCGAGGGCGGGAGAGAGAGCGAGGGCGGGAGAGAGAGCGAGGCGGGAGAGAGAGCGAGGGCGGGAGAGAGAGCGAGGGCGGGAGAGAGAGCGAGGGGCGGAGAGAGAGCGAGGGCGGGAGAGAGAGCGAGGGCGGGAGAGAGAGAGCGAGGGGCGGAGAGAGAGAGCGAGGGCGGGAGAGAGAGAGCGAGGGAGGGAGAGAGAGAGCGAGGGCGGGAGAGAGAGCGAGGGCGGGAGAGAGAGAGCGAGGGCGGGAGAGAGAGAGCGAGGGCGGGAGAGAGAGAGCGAGGGCGGGAGAGAGAGAGCGAGGGCGGGAGAGAGAGAGCGAGGGCGGGAGAGAGAGAGCGAGGGCGGGAGAGAGAGAGCGAGGGCGGGAGAGAGAGAGCGAGGGCGGGAGAGAGAGAGCGAGGGCGGGAGAGAGAGAGCGAGGGCGGGAGAGAGAGCGAGGGGCGGGAGAGAGAGAGCGAGGGCGGGAGAGAGAGCGAGGGAAGGAAGGAGAGAGCGAGCGAGGGAAGGAGAGAGCGAGCGAGGGAAGGAGAGAGAGAGCGAGGGAAGGAGAGAGCGAGCGAGGGAAGGAGAGAGCGAGCGAGGGAAGGAGAGAGCGAGCGAGGGAAGGAGAGAGCGAGCGAGGGAAGGAGAGAGCGAGCGAGGGAAGGAGAGAGCGAGCGAGGGAAGGAGAGAGCGAGCGAGGGAAGGAGAGAGCGAGCGAGGGAAGGAGAGAGCGAGCGAAGGAGAGAAAAAGCGAGCGAAGGAGAGAAAAAGCGAGCGAAGAAGAGGGAGAGCGAGCGAAGGAGAGGGAGAGCGAGCGAAGGAGAGAGAGAGCGAGCGAAGGAGAGAGAGAGCGAGCGAAGGAGAGAGAGAGCGAGCGAAGGAGAGAGAGAGCGAGCGAAGGAGAGAGAGAGTAAGCGAAGGAGAGAGCGAGCGAAGGAGAGAGAGAGCGAGTGAAGGAAACAGAGCGCGAGTGAAGGAAACAGAGCGCGAGTGAAGGAAACAGAGCGCGAGCGAAGGAAACAGAGCGCGAGCGAAGGAAATAGAGAGCGAGCGAAGGAGAGAGAGCGAGCGAAGGAGAGAGAGCGAGCGAAGGAGAGAGAGCGAGCGAAGGAGAGAGAGCGAGCGGAGAGAGAGAGAGCGAGCAGAGAGAGAGAGAGCGAGCAGAGAGAGCGAGCGAAGGAGAGAGAGCGCGAGCGAAGGAGAGCGCGCGCGAGCGGAGAGAGAGCGCGAGCGAAGTAGAGCGAGCGAAGGAGGGAGAGAGCGAGCGAAGGAGAGAGAGAGCGAGCGAAGGAGAGAGAGCGAGCGAAGGAGAGAGCGAGAGAGCGAGCGAAGGAGAGAGAGAGCGAGCGAAGGAGAGAGAGAGCGAGCGAAGGAGAGAGCGAGCGAGCGAAGGAGAGAGCGAGCGAAGGAGAGAGAGAGCGAGCGAAAGAGAGAGCGCGCGGAGAGAGAGAGAGAGCGAAGGAGAGAGCGAGGGAAGGAGAGAGAGAGCGAGGGAAGGAGCGAGCGAGGGAAGGAGAGAGCGAGCGAGGGAAGGAGAGAGCGAGCGAGGGAAGGAGAGAGCGAGCGAGGGAAGGAGAGAGCGAGCGAGGGAAGGAGAGAAAGAGCGAGGGAAGGAGAGAGCGAGCGAGGGAAGGAGAGAGCGAGCGAGGGAAGGAGAGCGAGCGAGGGAAGGAGAGCGAGCGAGGGAAGGAGAGAGCGAGCGAGGGAAGGAGAGAGCGAGCGAAGGAGAGAGCGAGCGAAGGAGAGAGAGAGCGAGCGAAGGAGAGAGCGAGCGAAGGAGAGAGAGAGCGAGCGAAGGAGAGAAAAAGCGAGCGAAGGAGAGGGAGAGCGAGCGAAGGAGAGGGAGAGCGAGCGAAGGAGAGAGAGAGAGAGCGAGCGAAGGAGAGAGAGCGCGAGCGAAGGAGAGAAAGCGCGAGCAGAGAGAGAGCGCGAGCGAAGTAGAGCGAGCGAAGGAGGGAGAGAGCGAGCGAAGGAGAGAGAGAGCGAGCGAAGGAGAGAGAGAGCGAGCGAAGGAGAGAGCGAGAGAGCGAGCGAAGGAGAGAGCGAGAGAGCGAGCGAAGGAGAGAGCGAGCGAAGGAGAGAGCGAGCGAGCGAAGGAGAGAGCGAGCGAAGGAGAGAGAGAGCGAGCGAAAGAGAGAGCGCGCGGAGAGAGAGAGAGCGAAGGAGAGAGCGAGGGAAGGAGAGAGAGAGCGAGGGAAGGAGCAAGCGAGGGAAGGAGAGAGCGAGCGAGGGAAGGAGAGAGCGAGCGAGGGAAGGAGAGAGCGAGCGAGGAAGGAGAGAGCGAGCGAGGGAAGGAGAGAGCGAGCGAGGGAAGGAGAGAGCGAGCGAGGGAAGGAGAGCGAGCGAGGGAAGGAGAGAGCGAGCGAGGGAAGGAGAGAGCGAGCGAAGGAGAGAGAGAGCGAGCGAAGGAGAGAGCGAGCGAAGGAGAGAGAGAGCGAGCGAAGGAGAGAAAAAGCGAGCGAAGGAGAGGGAGAGCGAGCGAAGGAGAGGGAGAGCGAGCGAAGGAGAGGGAGAGCGAGCGAAGGAGAGAGCGAGCGAAGGAGAGAGAGAGCGAGCGAAGGAGAGAGAGAGCGAGCGAAGGAGAGAGAGCACGAGCGAAGGAGAGCGCGAGCGAAGGAGAGAGAGCGCGAGTGAAGGAGAGAGAGCGCGAGCGAAGGAAACAGAGCGCGAGCGAAGGAAATAGAGCGTGAGCGAAGGAGAGAGAGCGAGCGAAGGAGAGAGAGCGAGCGGAGAGGGTGAGCGAGCGAAGGAGAGAGAGAGCGAGCGAAGGAGAGAGAGAGCGAGCGAAGGAGAGAGAGAGCGAGCGAAGGAGAGAGAGAGCGAGCGAAGGAGAGAGAGCGCAAGCGAAGGAGAGCGAGCGGAGAGAGAGCGCGAGCGAAGGAGAGAGAGCGCGAGCGAAGGAGAGAGAGCGCGAGCGAAGGAGAGAGAGCGCGAGCGAAGGAGAGAGAGCGCAAGCGAAGGAGAGCGAGCGGAGAGAGAGCGAGCGAAGGAGAGAGAGAGCGAGCGAAGGAGAGAGAGAGCGAGCGAAGGAGAGAGAGAGCGAGCGAAGGAGAGAGAGAGCGAGCGACGGAGAGAGAGAGCGAGCGAAGGAGAGAGCGAGCGAGCGAAGGAGAGAGCGAGCGAGCGAAGGAGAGAGCGAGCGAGCGAAGGAGAGAGAGAGCGAGGAAGGAGAGAGAGAGCGAGCAATTGAGAGAGAGAGCGAGCGAAGGAGAGAGCGAGCAAAGGAGAGAGCGAGCAAAGGAGAGAGCGAGCAAAGGAGAGAAAGAGCGAGCAAAGGAGAGAGCGAGCAAAGGAGAGAGCGAGCAAAGGAGAGAGCGAGCAAAGGAGAGAGAGAGCGAGGGAGGGAGAGAGCGAGGGAGGGAGGGAGAGAGTAAGGGAGGGAGACAGCGAGGGAGGGAGAGAGCGAGGGCGGGAGAGAGAGAGCGAGGGCGGGAGAGAGAGAGCGAGGGCGGAAGAGAGAGCGAGGGCGGGAGAGAGAGAGCGAGGGCGGGAGAGAGAGAGCGAGGGCGGGAGAGAGAGAGAGAGGGCGGGAGAGAGAGAGCGAGGGCGGGAGAGAGAGAGCGAGGGCGGGAGAGAGAGAGAGAGGGCGGGAGAGAGAGAGCGAGGGCGGGAGAGAGAGAGCGAGGGCGGGAGAGAGAGAGCGAGGGCGGGAGAGAGAGCGAGGACGGGAGAGAGAGAGCGAGGGCTGGAGAGAGAGCGAGAGAGAGCGAGGGCTGGAGAGAGAGCGAGGGCTGGAGAGAGAGCGAGGGCTGGAGAGAGAGCGAGGGCTGGAGAGAGAGCGAGGGCTGGAGAGAGAGCGAGGGCTGGAGAGAGAGCGAGGGCTGGAGAGAGAGCGAGGGCTGGAGAGAGAGAGCGAGGGCTGGAGAGAGAGAGCGAGGGCTGGAGAGAGAGAGCGAGGGCTGGAGAGAGAGAGCGAGGGCTGGAGAGAGAGAGCGAGGGCTGGAGAGAGAGAGCGAGGGCTGGAGAGAGAGAGCGAGGGCGGGAGAGAGAGAGCGAGGGCGGGAGAGAGAGAGCGAGGGCGGGAGAGAGAGAGCGAGGGCGGGAGAGAGAGAGCGAGGGCGGGAGAGAGAGAGCGAGGGCGGGAGAGAGAGAGCGAGGGCGGGAGAGAGAGCGAGCGAAGGAGAGAGAGAGCGAGCGAAGGAGAGAGAGAGCGAAGGAGAGAGAGAGCGAGCGAAGGAGAGAGAGAGCGAGCAAAGGAGAGAGAGAGCGAGCAAAGGAGAGAGAGAGCGAGCAAAGGAGAGAGAGAGCGAGCAAAGGAGAGAGAGAGCGAGGGAGGAGAGAGGGAGGGAGAGAGACAGCGGAGGGAGAGAGCGAGGAGGGAGGGAGGGAGAGAGCGAGGGCGGGAGAGAGAGCAAAGGCGGGGAGAGAGCGAGGGCGGGAGAGAGAGAGCGAGGGCGGGAGAGAGAGCGAGGGCGGGAGAGAGAGCGAGGGCGGGAGAGAGAGCGAGGGCGGGAGAGAGAGCGAGGGCGGGAGAGAGAGCGAGGGCGGGAGAGAGAGAGCGAGGGCGGGAGAGAGAGAGCGAGGGCGGGAGAGAGAGAGCGAGGGCGGGAGAGAGAGAGCGAGGGAGGGAGAGAGAGAGCGAGGGCGGGAGAGAGAGAGCGAGGGCGGGAGAGAGAGAGCGAGGGCGGGAGAGAGAGAGCGAGGGGCGGGAGAGAGAGAGCGAGGGCGGGAGAGAGATAGCGAGGGCGGGAGAGAGATAGCGAGGGCGGGAGAGAGAGAGCGAGGGCGGGAGAGAGAGAGCGAGGGCGGGAGAGAGAGAGCGAGGGCGGGAGAGAGAGAGCGAGGGCGGGAGAGAGAGAGCGAGGGCGGGAGAGAGAGAGCGAGGGCGGGAGAGAGAGAGCGAGGGCGGGAGAGAGAGAGCGAGGGCGGGAGAGAGAGAGCGAGGGCGGGAGAGAGAGAGCGAGGGCGGGAGAGAGAGAGCGAGGGCGGGAGAGAGAGAGCGAGGGCGGGAGAGAGAGAGCGAGGGCGGGAGAGAGAGAGCGAGGGCGGGAGAGAGAGAGCGAGGGCGGGAGAGAGAGAGCGAGGGCGGGAGAAAGAGAGCGAGGGCGGGAGAGAGAGAGCGACGGAAGGAGAGAGAGAGAGCGAGCAAAGGAGAGAGAGAGAGCGAGCAAAGGTGAGAGAGCGAGCAAAGGAGAGAGAGAGCGAGCAAAGGAGAGAGAGAGCGAGCAAAGGATAGAGAGAGAACGAGCAAAGGAGAGAGAGAGAGCGAGCAAAGGAGAGAGAGCGAGCAAAGGAGAGAGAGCGAGCAAAGGAGAGAGAGCGAGCAAAGGAGAGAGAGCGAGCAAAGGAGAGAGCGAGCGAGCAAAGGAGAAAGAGCGAGCAAAGGAAAGAGAGAGAGAGCAAAGGAGAGAGAGAGAGAGCAAAGGAGAGAGAGAGAGAGCAAAGGAGAGAGAGAGGGAGGGAGGGAGGGAGAGAGGGAGGGAGGGAGAGAGAGCAAGGAGGGAGGGAAGGAGAGAGCGAGGGCGGGAGAGAGAGCGAGGGCGGGAGACAGAGGGCGAGGGCGGGAGAGAGAGAGCGAGGGCGGGAGAGAGAGAGCGAGGGCGGGAGAGAGAGAGCGAGGGCGGGAGAGAGAGAGCGAGGGCGGGAGAGAGAGAGCGAGGGCGGGAGAGAGAGAGCGAGGGCCGGAGAGAGAGAGCGAGGGCCGGAGAGAGAGAGCGAGGGCCGGAGAGAGAGAGCGAGGGCCGGAGAGAGAGAGCGAGGGCCGGAGAGAGAGAGCGAGGGCCGGAGAGAGAGAGAGCGAGGGCCGGAGAGAGAGAGCGAGGGCCGGAGAGAGAGAGCGAGGGCCGGAGAGAGAGAGCGAGGGCCGGAGAGAGAGAGCGAGGGCCGGAGAGAGAGAGCGAGGGCCGGAGAGAGAGAGCGAGGGCCGGAGAGAGAGAGCGAGGGCCGGAGAGAGAGAGCGAGGGCCGGAGAGAGAGAGCGAGGGCCGGAGAGAGAGAGCGAGGGCCGGAGAGAGAGAGCGACGGCCGGAGAGAGAGAGCGAGGGCCGGAGACAGAGAGCGAGGGCCGGAGAGAGAGAGCGAGGGCCGGAGAGAGAGAGCGAGGGCGGGAGAGAGAGTGCGAGGGCCGGAGAGAGAGAGCGAGGGCGGGAGAGAGAGAGCGAGGGCGGGAGAGAGAGAGCGAGGGCGGGAGAGAGAGAGCGAGGGCGGGAGAGAGAGAGCGAGGGCGGGAGAGAGAGAGCGAGGGCGGGAGAGAGAGAGCGAGGGCGGGAGAGAGAGAGCGAGCGAAGGAGAGACCGAGCGAGCGAAGGAGAGAGAGAGCGAGCAATTGAGAGAGAGCGAGCAATTGAGAGAGAGAGCGAGCAAAGGAGAGAGCGAGCAAAGGAGAGAGCGAGCAAAGGAGAGAGCGAGCAAAGGAGAGAGCGAGCAAAGGAGAGAGCGAGCAAAGGAGAGAGCGAGCAAAGGAGAGAGCGAGCAAAGGAGAGAGCGAGCAAAGGAGAGAGAGAGCGAGGGAGGGAGGGAGAGAGTAAGGGAGGGAGACAGCGAGGGAGGGAGAGAGCGAGGAGCGAGAGCGGGAGAGAGCGAGGAGCGAGAGCGGGAGAGAGCGAGGGCGGGAGAGAGAGAGCGAGGGCGGGAGAGAGAGAGCGAGGGCGGGAGAGAGAGCGAGGGCCGGAGAGAGAGAGCGAGGGCCGGAGAGAGAGAGCGAGGGCCGGAGAGAGAGAGCGAGGGCCGGAGAGAGAGAGCGAGGGCCGGAGAGAGAGAGCGAGGGCCGGAGAGAGAGAGCGAGGGCCGGAGAGAGAGAGCGAGGGCCGGAGACAGAGAGCGAGGGCCGGAGACAGAGAGCGAGGGCCGGAGACAGAGAGCGAGGGCCGGAGACAGAGAGCGAGGGCCGGAGAGAGAGAGCGAGGGCCGGAGAGAGAGAGCGAGGGCCGGAGAGAGAGAGCGAGGGCCGGAGAGAGAGAGCGAGGGCCGGAGAGAGAGAGCGAGGGCCGGAGAGAGAGAGCGAGGGCCGGAGAGAGAGAGCGAGGGCGGGAGAGAGAGAGCGAGGGCGGGAGAGAGAGAGCGAGGGCGGGAGAGAGAGAGCGAGGGCCGGAGAGAGAGAGCGAGGGCCGGAGAAAGAGAGCGAGGGCCGGAGAGAGAGAGCGAGGGGCCGGAGAGAGAGAGAGAGAGAGAGCGAGGGCCGGAGAGAGAGAGAGAGAGAGAGCGAGGGCCGGAGAGAGAGAGAGAGAGAGAGCGAGGGCCGGAGAGAGAGAGAGAGAGAGAGCGA
The DNA here is from genome assembly GCF_017639515.1 of Carcharodon carcharias. Lineage (NCBI taxonomy): Eukaryota > Metazoa > Chordata > Chondrichthyes > Lamniformes > Lamnidae > Carcharodon > Carcharodon carcharias. The sequence continues at coordinate 136,961 of NW_024470850.1, forward strand.
GGGCCGGAGAGAGAGGGCGAGGGCCGGAGAGAGAGAGCGAGGGCCGGAGAGAGAGAGCGAGGGCCGGAGAGAGAGAGCGAGGGCGGGAGAGAGAGAGCGAGGGCGGGAGAGAGAGAGCGAGGGCGGGAGAGAGAGAGCGAGGGCGGGAGAGAGAGAGCGAGCAAAGGAGAGAGAGAGCGAGCAAAGGAGAGAGAGAGCGAGCAAAGGAGAGAGAGAGCGAGGGAGGGAGAGAGAGAGCGAGGGAAGGAGAGAGAGAGCGAGGGAAGGAGAGAGCGAGCGGAGGAGGGAGAGAGCGAGCGGAGGAGGGAGAGAGCGAGCGGAGGAGGGAGAGAGCGAGCGGAGGAGGGAGAGAGCGAGCGGAGGAGGCAGAGACCGAGCGGAGGAGGCAGAGAGCGAGCGAAGGAGAGAGCGAGCGAAGGAGAGAGCGAGCGAAGGAGAGAGCGAGCGAAGGAGAGAGCGAGCGAAGGAGAGCGAGCGAAGGAGAGAGCGAGCGAAGGAGAGAGCGAGCGAAGGAGAGAGCGAGCGAAGGAGAGAGCGAGCGAAGGAGAGAGCGAGCGAAGGAGAGAGCGAGCGAAGGAGAGAGCGAGCGAAGGAGAGCGAGCGGAGAGAGAGCGAGCGAAGGAGAGAGAGAGCGAGCGAAGGAGAGAGAGAGCGAGCGAAGGAGAGAGAGAGCGAGCGAAGGAGAGACCGAGCGAGCGAAGGAGAGACCGAGCGAGCGAAGGAGAGAGAGAGCGAGGAAGGAGAGAGCGAGGAAGGAGAGAGCGAGGAAGGAGAGAGAGCGAGCAATTGAGAGAGAGAGCGAGCAAAGGAGAGAGCGAGCAAAGGAGAGAGCGAGCAAAGGAGAGAAAGAGCGAGCAAAGGAGAGAGCGAGCAAAGGAGAGAGCGAGCAAAGGAGAGAGCGAGCAAAGGAGAGAGCGAGCAAAGGAGAGAGCGAGCAAAGGAGAGAGCGAGCAAAGGAGAGAGCGAGCAAAGGAGAGAGAGAGCAAAGGAGAGAGAGAGCGAGGGAGGGAGGGAGAAAGGGAGGGAGACAGCGAGGGAGGGAGAGAGCGAGGAGCGAGAGCGGGAGAGAGCGAGGAGCGAGAGCGGGAGAGAGCGAGGGCGGGAGAGAGAGAGCGAGGGCGGGAGAGAGAGAGCGAGGGCGGGAGAGAGAGAGCGAGGGCGGGAGAGAGAGAGCGAGGGCGGGAGAGAGAGAGCGAGGGCGGGAGAGAGAGAGCGAGGGCGGGAGAGAGAGAGCGAGGGGCGGGAGAGAGAGAGCGAGGGCGGGAGAGAGAGAGCGAGGGCGGGAGAGAGAGAGCGAGGGCGGGAGAGAGAGAGCGAGGGCGGGAGAGAGAGAGCGAGGGCGGGAGAGAGAGAGCGAGGGCGGGAGAGAGAGAGCGAGGGCGGGAGAGAGAGAGCGAGGGCGGGAGAGAGAGAGCGAGGGCGGGAGAGGGAGAGCGAGGGCGGGAGAGGGAGAGCGAGGGCGGGAGAGGGAGAGCGAGGGCGGGAGAGGGAGAGCGAGGGCGGGAGAGGGAGAGCGAGGGCGGGAGAGGGAGAGCGAGGGCGGGAGAGAGAGAGCGAGGGCGGGAGAGAGAGAGCGAGGGCGGGAGAGAGAGAGCGAGGGCGGGAGAGAGAGAGCGAGGGAAGGAGAGCGAGCGGAGGAGGGAGAGAGCGAGCGGAGGAGGGAGAGAGCGAGCGGAGGAGGGAGAGAGCGAGCAGAGCAGGGTGAGAGCGAGCGGAGGAGGGAGAGAGTGAGCGGAGGAGGGAGAGAGCGAGTGAAGGGAGAGAGAGCAAGGGAAGGAGAGAGAGTGGAGTGAGAAAGCGAGCGAAGGTGAGAGCGAGCGAAGGAGAGAGCGAGCGAAGGAGAGAGCGAGCGAAGGAGTGAGCGAGCGAAGGAGAGAGCGAGCGAAGGAGAGAGCGAGCGAAGGAGAGAGCGAGCGAAGGAGAGAGCGAGCGAAGGAGAGAGCGAGCGAAGGAGAGAGCGAGCGAAGGAGAGAGCGAGCGAAGGAGACAGCGAGCGAAGGAGAAGAGCGAGCGAAGGAGAAGAGCGAGCGAAGGAGAGCGAGCGAAGGAGCGAGCGAGCGAAGGAGACCGAAGGAGAGAGAAAGCGAGTGAAGGAGAGAAAGAGCGAGCGAAAAGAGAGACAGCGAGCGAAGGAGATAGAGAGCGAACGAGCGAGGGAGGGAGAGAGAGAAGGCGGGACGCAGAGACCGAGTGCGGGAGGCAGAAAGCAAGCGAAGGTGAGTGAGAGCGAGGGAGGGAAAGAGAGAGCGAGGGAGGGAAAGAGAGAGCGAGGGAGGGAAAGAGAGAGCGAGGGAGGGTTGAGGGAGAGCGAGGGAGGGTTGAGGGAGAGCGAGGGAGGGTTGAGGGAGAGCGAGGGAGGGTTGAGGGAGAGCGAGGGAGGGTTGAGGGAGAGCGAGGGAGGGTTGAGGGAGAGCGAGGGAGGGTTGAGGGAGAGCGAGGGAGGGTTGAGGGAGAGCGAGGGAGGGTTGAGGGAGAGCGAGGGAGGGTTGAGGGAGAGCGAGGGAGGCTTGAGGGAGAGCGAGGGAGGCTTGAGGGAGAGCGAGGGAGGGTTGAGGGAGAGCGAGGGAGGGTTGAGGGAGAGCGAGGGAGGGTTGAGGGAGAGCGAGGGAGGGTTGAGGGAGAGCGAGGGAGGGTTGAGGGAGAGCGAGGGAGGGTTGAGGGAGAGCGAGGGAGGGTTGAGGGAGAGCGAGGGAGGGTTGAGGGAGAGCGAGGGAGGGTGGAGGGAGAGCGAGGGAGCGTGGAGGGAGAGCGAGGGAGGGTGGAGGGAGAGCGAGGGAGGGTGGAGGGAGAGCGAGGGAGGGTGGAGGGAGAGCGAGGGAGGGTTGAGGGAGAGCGAGGGAGGGTTGAGGGAGAGCGAGGGAGGGTTGAGGGAGAGCGAGGGAGGGTTGAGGGAGAGCGAGGGAGGGTTGAGGGAGAGCGAGGGAGGGTTGAGGGAGAGCGAGGGAGGGTTGAGGGAGAGCGAGGGAGGGTTGAGGGAGAGCGAGGGAGGGTTGAGGGAGAGCGAGGGAGGGTTGAGGGAGAGCGAGGGAGGGTTGAGGGAGAGCGAGGGAGGGTTGAGGGAGAGCGAGGGAGGGTTGAGGGAGAGCGAGGGAGAGCTGAGGGAGGGTTGAGGGAGAGCGAGGGAGGGTTGAGGGAGAGCGAGGGAGGGTTGAGGGAGAGCGAGGGAGGGTTGAGGGAGAGCGAGGGAGGGTTGAGGGAGAGCGAGGGAGGGTTGAGGGAGAGCGAGGGAGGGTTGAGGGAGAGCGAGGGAGGGTTGAGGGAGAGCGAGGGAGGGTTGAGGGAGAGAGAGGGAGGGAGGCGGAGAGCGAGGGAGGGAAAGAGCGAGGGAGGGAAAGAGCGAGGGAGGGAAAGAGCGAGGGAGGGAAAGAGAATGAGGGAGGGAAAGAGAGCGAGGGAGGGAAAGAGAGCGAGGGAGGGAAAGAGAGCGAGGGAGGGAAAGAGAGCGAGGGAGGGAAAGAGAGAGCGAGGGAGGGAAAGAGAGAGCGAGGGAGGGAAAGAGAGAGCGAGGGAGGGAAAGAGAGCGAGGGAGGGAAAGAGAGCGAGAAAGGGAAAGAGAGCGAGAAAGGGAAAGAGAGCGAGAAAGGGAAAGAGAGCGAGAAAGGGAAAGAGAGCGAGAAGTGGAAAGAGAGCGAGAATGGGAAAGAGAGCGAGAAAGGGAAAGAGAGCGAGAAAGGGAAAGAGAGCAAGGGAGGAAGGGAGAGAGGGAGAGAGCGAGGGAGGGAGGGAGAGAGCGAGGGAGGGAGGGAGAGCGAGGGAGGGAGGGAGAGAGCGAGGGAGGGAGAGAGAGAGCGAGGGAGGGAGAGAGAGAGCGAGGGAGGGAGAGAGAGAGCGAGGGAGGGAGAGAGAGTGCGAGGGAGGGAGAGAGAGAGCGAGCGAAGGAGAGAGAGAGCGAGCGAAGGAGAGAGAGAGCGAGCGAAGGAGAGAGAGAGCGAGCGAAGGAGAGAGAGCGAGCGAAGGAGAGAGAGCGAGCGAAGGAGAGAGAGCGAGCGAAGGAGAGAGAGAGCGAGCGAAGGAGAGAGAGAGCGAGCGAAGGAGAGAGAGCGAGCGAAGGAGAGAGCGAGCGAAGGAGAGAGAGAGCGAGCGAAGGAGAGAGAGAGCGAGCGAAGGAGAGAGAGAGCGAGCGAGCGAAGGAGAGAGAGCGAGCGAAGGAGAGAGAGAGCGAGCGAAGGAGAGAGAGAGCGAGCGAAGGAGAGAGAGAGCGAGCGAAGGAGAGAGAGAGCGAGCGAAGGAGAGAGAGAGCGAGCGAAGGAGAGAGAGAGCGAGCGAAGGAGAGAGAGAGCGAGCGAAGGAGAGAGAGAGCGAGCGAAGGAGAGAGCGAGCGAGCGAAGGAGAGAGAGAGCGAGCAAAGGAGAGAGAGAGCGAGCAAAGGAGAGAGAGAGCGAGCAAAGGAGAGAGAGAGCGAGCAAAGGAGAGAGAGAGCGAGCAAAGGAGAGAGAGAGCGAGCAAAGGAGAGAGAGAGCGAGGGAGGGAGGGAGAGAGGGAGGGAGAGAGACAGCGAAGGAGGGATAGAGCGAGGAGGGAGGGAGAGAGCGAGCGAAGGAGAGAGCGAGCGAAGGAGAGAGCGAGCGAAGGAGAGAGCGAGCGAAGGAGAGCGCGAGCGAAGGAGAGAGCGAGCGAAGGAGAGAGCGAGCGAAGGAGAGAGCGAGCGAAGGAGAGAGAGAGCGAGGGAGGGAGGGAGAGAGGGAGGGAGGGAGAGAGGGAGGGAGAGAGACAGCGAAGGAGGGATAGAGCGAGGAGGGAGGGAGGGAGAGAGCGAGGGCGGGAGAGAGAGCGAGGGCGGGGGAGAGAACGAGGGCGGGGGAGAGAGAGCAAGCAAAGGAGAGAGAGAGCGAGAGAAGGAGAGAGGGCGAGCGAAGGAGGGAGAGAGCGAGCGAAGGAGAGAGAGAGCGAGGGAAGGAGAGAGAGCGAGGGAAGGAGAGAGAGAGCGAGCGAAGGAGAGAGAGAGCGAGGGAAGGAGAGAGCGAGGGAAGGAGAGAGAGCGAGGGAAGGAGAGAGAGAGCGAGGGAAGGAGAGAGAGAGCGAGGGAAGGAGAGCGAGCGGAGAGAGAGAAGCGAGCGAAGGAGAGAGCGAGCGAAGGAAAGAGCGAGCGAAGGAAAGAGCGAGGGAAGGAGAGAGCGAGCGAAGGAGAGAGCGAGCGAAGGAGAGAGCGAGCGAAGGAGAGAGCGAGCGAAGGAGAGAGCGAGCGAAGGAGAGAGCGAGCGAAGGAGAGAGCGAGCGAAGGAGAGAGCGAGCGAAGGAGAGAGCGGGCGAAGGAGAGAGCGGGCGAAGGAGAGAGCGGGCGAAGGAGAGAGCGGGCGAAGGAGAGAGCGGGCGAAGGAGAGAGCGGGCGAAGGAGAGAGCGGGCGAAGGAGAGAGCGGGCGAAGGAGAGAGCGGGCGAAGGAGAGAGCGGGCGAAGGCGAGAGAGAGCGAGCGAAGGAGAGAGAGAGCGAGCTAAGGAGAGAGAGAGCGAGCGACGGAGAGAGAGCGAGCGAAGGAGAGAGAGCGAGCGAAGGAGGGAGAGAGCTAGCGAAGGAGGGAGAGAGCGAGCGAAGGAGAGAGAGAGCGAGCGAAGGAGAGAGAGAGCGAGAGAAGGAGAGAGAGAGCGAGGGAAGGAGAGAGAGAGCGAGGGAAGGAGAGAGAGAGCGAGGGAAGGAGAGAGAGAGAGCGAGGGAAGGAGAGGGAGAGCGAGGGAAGGAGAGAGACAGCGAGCGGAGAGAGAAGCGAGGGCGGGAGAGGGAGAGCGAGGGCGGGGAGAGAGAGAGCGAGGGCGGGAGAGAGCAAGGGGCGGGAGAGAGAGAGCGAGGGCGGGAGAGAGAGAGCGAGGGCGGGAGAGAGAGAGCGAGGGCGGGAGAGAGAGAGCGAGGGCGGGAGAGAGAGAGCGAGGGCGGGAGAGAGAGAGCGAGGGCGGGAGAGAGAGAGCGAGGGCGGGAGAGGGAGAGCGAGGGCGGGAGAGAGAGAGCGAGGGCGGGAGAGGGAGAGCGAGGGCGGGAGAGGGAGAGCGAGGGCGGGAGAGGGAGAGCGAGGGCGGGAGAGGGAGAGCGAGGGCGGGAGAGGGAGAGCGAGGGCGGGAGAGGGAGAGCGAGGGCGGGAGAGAGAGAGCGAGGGAGGGAGAGAGAGAGCGAGGGAAGGAGAGAGAGAGCGAGGGAAGGAGAGAGAGAGCGAGGGCGGGAGAGAGAGAGCGAGGGCGGGAGAGAGAGAGCGAGGGCGGGAGAGAGAGAGCGAGGGCGGGAGAGAGAGAGCGAGGGCGGGAGAGAGAGAGCGAGGGCGGGAGAGAGAGAGCGAGGGCGGGAGAGAGAGAGCGAGGGCGGGAGAGAGAGAGCGAGGGCGGGAGAGAGCGAGGGCGGGAGAGAGAGAGCGAGGGCGGGAGAGAGAGAGCGAGGGCGGGAGAGAGAGAGCGAGGGCGGGAGAGAGAGAGCGAGGGCGGGAGAGAGAGAGCGAGGGCGGGAGAGAGAGAGCGAGGGCGGAGAGAGAGAGCGAGGGCGGGAGAGAGAGAGCGAGGGCGGGAGAGAGAGAGCGAGGGCGGGAGAGAGAGAGCGAGCAAAGGAGAGAGAGAGCGAGCAAAGGAGAGAGAGAGCGAGCAAAGGAGAGAGAGAGCGAGCAAAGGAGAGAGAGAGCGAGCAAAGGAGAGAGAGAGCGAGCAAAGGAGAGAGAGAGCGAGCAAAGGAGAGAGAGAGCGAGGGAGGGAGGGAGAGAGGGAGGGAGAGAGACAGCGAAGGAGGGATAGAGCGAGGAGGGAGGGAGGGAGAGAGCGAGGGCGGGAGAGAGAGCGAGGGCGGGGGAGAGAACGAGGGCGGGGGAGAGAGAGCGAGCAAAGGAGAGAGAGAGCGAGCGAAGGAGAGAGAGAGTGAGCGAAGGAGAGAGAGCGAGCGAAGGAGGGAGAGAGCGAGCGAAGGAGAGAGAGAGCGAGGGAAGGAGAGAGAGAGCGAGCGAAGGAGAGAGAGAGCGAGGGAAGGAGAGAGAGAGTGAGGGAAGGAGAGAGAGAGCGAGGGAAGGAGAGAGAGAGCGAGGGAAGGAGAGAGCGAGCGGAGAGAGAGAGAAGCGAGCGAAGGAGAGAGCGAGCGAAGGAAAGAGCGAGCGAAGGAAAGAGCGAGGGAAGGAGAGAGCGAGCGAAGGAGAGAGCGAGCGAAGGAGAGCGCGAGCGAAGGAGAGAGCGAGCGAAGGAGAGAGCGAGCGAAGGAGAGAGCGAGCGAAGGAGAGAGCGGGCGAAGGAGAGAGCGGGCGAAGGAGAGAGCGGGCGAAGGCGAGAGAGAGCGAGCGAAGGAGAGAGAGAGCGAGCTAAGGAGAGAGAGAGCGAGCGAAGGAGAGAGAGCGAGCGAAGGAGAGAGAGCGAGCGAAGGAGGGAGAGAGCTAGCGAAGGAGGGAGAGAGCGAGCGAAGGAGAGAGAGAGCGAGCGAAGGAGAGAGAGAGCGAGGGAAGGAGAGAGAGAGCGAGGGAAGGAGAGAGAGAGCGAGGGAAGGAGAGAGAGAGCGAGGGAAGGAGAGAGAGAGCGAGGGAAGGAGAGAGAGAGCGAGGGAAGGAGAGAGAGAGCGAGGGAAGGAGAGAGAGAGCGAGGGAAGGAGAGAGAGAGCGAGGGAAGGAGAGAGAGAGCGAGGGAAGGAGAGAGCGAGCGGAGAGAGAGAAGCGAGCGAAGGAGAGAGCGAGCGAAGGAGAGAGCGAGCGAAGGAGAGAGCGAGCGAAGGAGAGAGCGAGCGAAGGAGAGAGCGAGCGAAGGAGAGAGCGAGCGAAGGAGAGAGCGAGCGAAGGAGAGAGCGAGCGAAGGAGAGAGAGAGCGAGGGAGGGAGGGAGAGAGGGAGGGAGGGAGAGAGGGAGGGAGAGAGACAGCGAAGGAGGGATAGAGCGAGGAGGGAGGGAGGGAGAGAGCGAGGGCGGGAGAGAGAGCGAGGGCGGGGGAGAGAACGAGGGCGGGGGAGAGAGAGCGAGCAAAGGAGAGAGAGAGCGAGCGAAGGAGAGAGCGCGAGCGAAGGAGGGAGAGAGCGAGCGAAGGAGAGAGAGAGCGAGGGAAGGAGAGAGAGAGCGAGCGAAGGAGAGAGAGAGCGAGGGAAGGAGAGAGCGAGGGAAGGAGAGAGAGAGCGAGGGAAGGAGAGAGAGAGCGAGGGAAGGAGAGAGAGAGCGAGGGAAGGAGAGAGAGAGCGAGGGAAGGAGAGCGAGCGGAGAGAGAGAGCGAGCGAAGGAGAGAGCGAGCGAAGGAAAGAGCGAGCGAAGGAAAGAGCGAGGGAAGGAGAGAGCGAGCGAAGGAGAGAGCGAGCGAAGGAGAGCGCGAGCGAAGGAGAGAGCGAGCGAAGGAGAGAGCGAGCGAAGGAGAGAGCGAGCGAAAGAGAGAGCGAGCGAAAGAGAGAGCGAGCGAAAGAGAGAGCGAGCGAAGGAGAGAGCGAGCGAAGGAGAGAGCGGGCGAAGGAGAGAGCGGGCGAAGGAGAGAGCGGGCGAAGGAGAGAGCGGGCGAAGGAGAGAGCGGGCGAAGGAGAGAGCGGGCGAAGGCAAGAGAGAGCGAGCGAAGGAGAGAGAGAGCGAGCTAAGGAGAGAGAGAGCGAGCGACGGAGAGAGAGCGAGCGAAGGAGAGAGAGCGAGCGAAGGAGGGAGAGAGCTAGCGAAGGAGGGAGAGAGCGAGCGAAGGAGAGAGAGAGCGAGCGAAGGAGAGAGAGAGCGAGGGAAGGAGAGAGAGAGCGAGGGAAGGAGAGAGAGAGCGAGGGAAGGAGAGAGAGAGCGAGGGAAGGAGAGAGAGAGCGAGGGAAGGAGAGAGAGAGAGCGAGGGAAGGAGAGGGAGAGCGAGGGAAGGAGAGAGACAGCGAGCGGAGAGAGAAGCGAGGGCGGGAGAGGGAGAGCGAGGGCGGGAGAGAGAGAGCGAGGGCGGGAGAGAGCTAGGGCGGGAGAGAGAGAGCGAGGGCGGGAGAGAGAGAGCGAGGGCGGGAGAGAGAGAGCGAGGGCGGGAGAGAGAGAGCGAGGGCGGGAGAGGGAGAGCGAGGGCGGGAGAGGGAGAGCGAGGGCGGGAGAGGGAGAGCGAGGGCGGGAGAGGGAGAGCGAGGGCGGGAGAGGGAGAGCGAGGGCGGGAGAGGGAGAGCGAGGGCGGGAGAGGGAGAGCGAGGGGCGGAGAGGGAGAGCGAGGGCGGGAGAGAGAGAGCGAGGGCGGGAGAGAGAGAGCGAGGGAGGGAGAGAGAGAGCGAGGGAAGGAGAGAGAGAGCGAGGGAAGGAGAGAGAGAGCGAGGGCGGGAGAGAGAGAGCGAGGGCGGGAGAGAGAGAGCGAGGGCGGGAGAGAGAGAGCGAGGGCGGGAGAGAGAGCGAGGGAAGGAAGGAGAGAGCGAGCGAGGGAAGGAGAGAGCGAGCGAGGGCGGGAGAGAGAGAGCGAGGGCGGGAGAGAGAGAGCGAGGGCGGGAGAGAGAGAGCGAGGGCGGAGAGAGAGAGCGAGGGCGGGAGAGAGAGAGCGAGGGCGGGAGAGAGAGAGCGAGGGCGGGAGAGAGAGAGCGAGGGCGGGAGAGAGCGAGGGCGGGAGAGAGAGAGCGAGGGCGGGAGAGAGAGAGCGAGGGCGGGAGAGAGAGAGCGAGGGCGGGAGAGAGAGAGCGAGGGGCGGGAGAGAGAGAGCGAGGGCGGGAGAGAGAGAGCGAGGGCGGGAGAGAGAGAGCGAGGGCGGGAGAGAGAGAGCGAGGGCGGGAGAGAGAGAGCGAGGGCGGGAGAGAGAGAGCGAGGGGGCGGGAGAGAGAGAGCGAGGGCGGGAGAGAGAGAGCGAGCAAAGAGAGAGAGAGCGAGCAAAGGAGAGAGAGAGCGAGCAAAGGAGAGAGAGAGCGAGCAAAGGAGAGAGAGAGCGAGCAAAGGAGAGAGAGAGCGAGCAAAGGAGAGAGAGAGCGAGGGAGGGAGGGAGAGAGGGAGGGAGAGAGACAGCGAAGGAGGGATAGAGCGAGGAGGGAGGGAGGGAGAGAGCGAGGGCGGGAGAGAGAGCGAGGGCGGGGGAGAGAACGAGGGCGGGGGAGAGAGAGCGAGCAAAGGAGAGAGAGAGCGAGCGAAGGAGAGAGAGAGTGAGCGAAGGAGAGAGAGCGAGCGAAGGAGAGAGCGAGCGAAGGAGAGAGAGAGCGAGCGAAGGAGAGAGAGAGCGAGCGAAGGAGAGAGAGAGCGAGGGAAGGAGAGAGAGAGTGAGGGAAGGAGAGAGAGAGCGAGGGAAGGAGAGAGAGAGCGAGGGAAGGAGAGAGCGAGCGGAGAGAGAGAAGCGAGCGAAGGAGAGAGCGAGCGAAGGAAAGAGCGAGCGAAGGAAAGAGCGAGGGAAGGAGAGAGCGAGCGAAGGAGAGAGCGAGCGAAGGAGAGCGCGAGCGAAGGAGAGAGCGAGCGAAGGAGAGAGCGAGCGAAGGAGAGAGCGGGCGAAGGAGAGAGCGGGCGAAGGAGAGAGCGGGCGAAGGCGAGAGAGAGCGAGCGAAGGAGAGAGAGAGCGAGCTAAGGAGAGAGAGAGCGAGCGAAGGAGAGAGCGAGCGAAGGAGAGAGAGCGAGCGAAGGAGGGAGAGAGCTAGCGAAGGAGGGAGAGAGCGAGCGAAGGAGAGAGAGAGCGAGCGAAGGAGAGAGAGAGCGAGGGAAGGAGAGAGAGAGCGAGGGAAGGAGAGAGAGAGCGAGGGAAGGAGAGAGAGAGCGAGGGAAGGAGAGAGAGAGCGAGGGAAGGAGAGAGAGAGCGAGGGAAGGAGAGAGAGAGAGCGAGGGAAGGAGAGAGAGAGCGAGGGAAGGAGAGAGACAGCGAGCGGAGAGAGAAGCGAGGGCGCGAGAGGGAGAGCGAGGGCGGGAGAGAGAGAGCGAGGGCGGGAGAGAGCGAGGGCGGGAGAGAGCGAGGGCGGGGAGAGAGCGAGGGCGGGAGAGAGCGAGGGCGGGAGAGAGCGAGGGCGGGAGAGAGCGAGGGCGGGAGAGAGAGAGGGCGGGAAGAGAGAGAGCGAGGGCGGGAGAGAGAGAGCGAGGGCGGGAGAGAGAGAGCGAGGGCCGGAGAGAGAGAGCGAGGGCCGGAGAGAGAGAGCGAGGGCCGGAGAGAGAGAGCGAGGGCGGGAGAGAGAGAGCGAGGGCGGGAGAGAGAGAGCGAGGGCGGGAGAGAGAGAGCGAGGGCGGGAGAGAGAGAGCGAGGGCGGGAGAGAGAGAGCGAGGGCGGGAGAGAGAGAGCGAGGGCGGGAGAGAGAGAGCGAGGGCGGGAGAGAGAGAGCGAGGGCGGGAGAGAGAGAGCGAGGGCGGGAGAGAGAGAGCGAGGGCGGGAGAGAGAGAGCGAGGGCGGGAGAGAGAGAGCGAGCAAAGGAGAGAGAGAGCGAGCAAAGGAGAGAGAGAGCGAGCAAAGGAGAGAGAGAGCGAGCAAAGGAGAGAGAGAGCGAGCAAAGGAGAGAGAGAGCGAGCAAAGGAGAGAGAGAGCGAGGGAGGGAGGGAGAGAGGGAGGGAGAGAGACAGCGAAGGAGGGATAGAGCGAGGAGGGAGGGAGGGAGAGAGCGAGGGCGGGAGAGAGAGCGAGGGCGGGGGAGAGAACGAGGGCGGGGGAGAGAGAGCGAGCAAAGGAGAGAGAGAGCGAGCGAAGGAGAGAGAGAGTGAGCGAAGGAGAGAGAGCGAGCGAAGGAGGGAGAGAGCGAGCGAAGGAGAGAGAGAGCGAGGGAAGGAGAGAGAGAGCGAGCGAAGGAGAGAGAGAGCGAGGGAAGGAGAGAGAGAGTGAGGGAAGGAGAGAGAGAGCGAGGGAAGGAGAGAGAGAGCGAGGGAAGGAGAGAGCGAGCGGAGAGAGAGAAGCGAGCGAAGGAGAGAGCGAGCGAAGGAAAGAGCGAGCGAAGGAAAGAGCGAGGGAAGGAGAGAGCGAGCGAAGGAGAGAGCGAGCGAAGGAGAGCGCGAGCGAAGGAGAGAGCGAGCGAAGGAGAGAGCGAGCGAAGGAGAGAGCGAGCGAAGGAGAGAGCGAGCGAAGGAGAGAGCGGGCGAAGGAGAGAGCGGGCGAAGGAGAGAGCGGGCGAAGGCGAGAGAGAGCGAGCGAAGGAGAGAGAGAGCGAGCTAAGGAGAGAGAGAGCGAGCGAAGGAGAGAGAGCGAGCGAAGGAGAGAGAGCGAGCGAAGGAGGGAGAGAGCTAGCGAAGGAGGGAGAGAGCGAGCGAAGGAGAGAGAGAGCGAGCGAAGGAGAGAGAGAGCGAGGGAAGGAGAGAGAGAGCGAGGGAAGGAGAGAGAGAGCGAGGGAAGGAGAGAGAGAGCGAGGGAAGGAGAGAGAGAGCGAGGGAAGGAGAGAGAGAGCGAGGGAAGGAGAGAGAGAGCGAGGGAAGGAGAGAGAGAGCGAGGGAAGGAGAGAGAGAGCGAGGGAAGGAGAGAGAGAGCGAGGGAAGGAGAGAGCGAGCGGAGAGAGAGAAGCGAGCGAAGGAGAGAGCGAGCGAAGGAGAGAGCGAGCGAAGGAGAGAGCGAGCGAAGGAGAGAGCGAGCGAAGGAGAGAGCGAGCGAAGGAGAGAGCGAGCGAAGGAGAGAGCGAGCGAAGGAGAGAGCGAGCGAAGGAGAGAGAGAGCGAGGGAGGGAGGGAGAGAGGGAGGGAGGGAGAGAGGGAGGGAGAGAGACAGCGAAGGAGGGATAGAGCGAGGAGGGAGGGAGGGAGAGAGCGAGGGCGGGAGAGAGAGCGAGGGCGGGGGAGAGAACGAGGGCGGGGGAGAGAGAGCGAGCAAAGGAGAGAGAGAGCGAGCGAAGGAGAGAGCGCGAGCGAAGGAGGGAGAGAGCGAGCGAAGGAGAGAGAGAGCGAGGGAAGGAGAGAGAGAGCGAGCGAAGGAGAGAGAGAGCGAGGGAAGGAGAGAGCGAGGGAAGGAGAGAGAGAGCGAGGGAAGGAGAGAGAGAGCGAGGGAAGGAGAGAGAGAGCGAGGGAAGGAGAGAGAGAGCGAGGGGAAGGAGAGCGAGCGGAGAGAGAGAGCGAGCGAAGGAGAGAGCGAGCGAAGGAAAGAGCGAGCGAAGGAAAGAGCGAGGGAAGGAGAGAGCGAGCGAAGGAGAGAGCGAGCGAAGGAGAGCGCGAGCGAAGGAGAGAGCGAGCGAAGGAGAGAGCGAGCGAAGGAGAGAGCGAGCGAAAGAGAGAGCGAGCGAAAGAGAGAGCGAGCGAAAGAGAGAGCGAGCGAAGGAGAGAGCGAGCGAAGGAGAGAGCGGGCGAAGGAGAGAGCGGGCGAAGGAGAGAGCGGGCGAAGGAGAGAGCGGGCGAAGGAGAGAGCGGGCGAAGGAGAGAGCGGGCGAAGGCAAGAGAGAGCGAGCGAAGGAGAGAGAGAGCGAGCTAAGGAGAGAGAGAGCGAGCGACGGAGAGAGAGCGAGCGAAGGAGAGAGAGCGAGCGAAGGAGGGAGAGAGCTAGCGAAGGAGGGAGAGAGCGAGCGAAGGAGAGAGAGAGCGAGCGAAGGAGAGAGAGAGCGAGGGAAGGAGAGAGAGAGCGAGGGAAGGAGAGAGAGAGCGAGGGAAGGAGAGAGAGAGCGAGGGAAGGAGAGAGAGAGCGAGGGAAGGAGAGAGAGAGAGCGAGGGAAGGAGAGGGAGAGCGAGGGAAGGAGAGAGACAGCGAGCGGAGAGAGAAGCGAGGGCGGGAGAGGGAGAGCGAGGGCGGGAGAGAGAGAGCGAGGGCGGGAGAGAGCAAGGGCGGGAGAGAGAGAGCGAGGGGCGGGAGAGAGAGAGCGAGGGCGGGAGAGAGAGAGCGAGGGCGGGAGAGAGAGAGCGAGGGCGGGAGAGGGAGAGCGAGGGCGGGAGAGGGAGAGCGAGGGCGGGAGAGGGAGAGCGAGGGCGGGAGAGGGAGAGCGAGGGCGGGAGAGGGAGAGCGAGGGCGGGAGAGGGAGAGCGAGGGCGGGAGAGGGAGAGCGAGGGCGGGAGAGGGAGAGCGAGGGCGGGAGAGAGAGAGCGAGTGCGGGAGAGAGAGAGCGAGGGAGGGAGAGAGAGAGCGAGGGAAGGAGAGAGAGAGCGAGGGAAGGAGAGAGAGAGCGAGGGCGGGAGAGAGAGAGCGAGGGCGGGAGAGAGAGAGCGAGGGCGGGAGAGAGAGAGCGAGGGCGGGAGAGAGAGCGAGGGAAGGAAGGAGAGAGCGAGCGAGGGACGGAGAGAGCGAGCGAGGGCGGGAGAGAGAGAGCGAGGGCGGGAGAGAGAGAGCGAGGGCGGGAGAGAGAGAGCGAGGGCGGGAGAGAGAGAGCGAGGGCGGGAGAGAGAGAGCGAGGGCGGGAGAGAGAGAGCGAGGGCGGGAGAGAGAGAGCGAGGGCGGGAGAGAGCGAGGGCGGGAGAGAGAGAGCGAGGGCGGGAGAGAGAGAGCGAGGGCGGGAGAGAGAGAGCGAGGGCGGGAGAGAGAGAGCGAGGGCGGGAGAGAGAGAGCGAGGGCGGGAGAGAGAGAGCGAGGGCGGGAGAGAGAGAGCGAGGGCGGGAGAGAGAGAGCGAGGGCGGGAGAGAGAGAGCGAGGGCGGGAGAGAGAGAGCGAGGGCGGGAGAGAGAGAGCGAGCAAAGGAGAGAGAGAGCGAGCAAAGGAGAGAGAGAGCGAGCAAAGGAGAGAGAGAGCGAGCAAAGGAGAGAGAGAGCGAGCAAAGGAGAGAGAGAGCGAGCAAAGGAGAGAGAGAGCGAGGGAGGGAGGGAGAGAGGGAGGGAGAGAGACAGCGAAGGAGGGATAGAGCGAGGAGGGAGGGAGGGAGAGAGCGAGGGCGGGAGAGAGAGCGAGGGCGGGGGAGAGAACGAGGGCGGGGGAGAGAGAGCGAGCAAAGGAGAGAGAGAGCGAGCGAAGGAGAGAGAGAGTGAGCGAAGGAGAGAGAGCGAGCGAAGGAGGGAGAGAGCGAGCGAAGGAGAGAGAGAGCGAGGGAAGGAGAGAGAGAGCGAGCGAAGGAGAGAGAGAGCGAGGGAAGGAGAGAGAGAGTGAGGGAAGGAGAGAGAGAGCGAGGGAAGGAGAGAGAGAGCGAGGGAAGGAGAGAGCGAGCGGAGAGAGAGAAGCGAGCGAAGGAGAGAGCGAGCGAAGGAAAGAGCGAGCGAAGGAAAGAGCGAGGGAAGGAGAGAGCGAGCGAAGGAGAGAGCGAGCGAAGGAGAGCGCGAGCGAAGGAGAGAGCGAGCGAAGGAGAGAGCGAGCGAAGGAGAGAGCGAGCGAAGGAGAGAGCGGGCGAAGGAGAGAGCGGGCGAAGGAGAGAGCGGGCGAAGGCGAGAGAGAGCGAGCGAAGGAGAGAGAGAGCGAGCTAAGGAGAGAGAGAGCGAGCGAAGGAGAGAGAGCGAGCGAAGGAGAGAGAGCGAGCGAAGGAGGGAGAGAGCTAGCGAAGGAGGGAGAGAGCGAGCGAAGGAGAGAGAGAGCGAGCGAAGGAGAGAGAGAGCGAGGGAAGGAGAGAGAGAGCGAGGGAAGGAGAGAGAGAGCGAGGGAAGGAGAGAGAGAGCGAGGGAAGGAGAGAGAGAGCGAGGGAAGGAGAGAGAGAGCGAGGGAAGGAGAGAGAGAGCGAGGGAAGGAGAGAGAGAGCGAGGGAAGGAGAGAGAGAGCGAGGGAAGGAGAGAGAGAGCGAGGGAAGGAGAGAGCGAGCGGAGAGAGAGAAGCGAGCGAAGGAGAGAGCGAGCGAAGGAGAGAGCGAGCGAAGGAGAGAGCGAGCGAAGGAGAGAGCGAGCGAAGGAGAGAGCGAGCGAAGGAGAGAGCGAGCGAAGGAGAGAGCGAGCGAAGGAGAGAGCGAGCGAAGGAGAGAGAGAGCGAGGGAGGGAGGGAGAGAGGGAGGGAGGGAGAGAGGGAGGGAGAGAGACAGCGAAGGAGGGATAGAGCGAGGAGGGAGGGAGGGAGAGAGCGAGGGCGGGAGAGAGAGCGAGGGCGGCGGAGAGAACGAGGGCGGGGGAGAGAGAGCGAGCAAAGGAGAGAGAGAGCGAGCGAAGGAGAGAGCGCGAGCGAAGGAGGGAGAGAGCGAGCGAAGGAGAGAGAGAGCGAGGGAAGGAGAGAGAGAGCGAGCGAAGGAGAGAGAGAGCGAGGGAAGGAGAGAGCGAGGGAAGGAGAGAGAGAGCGAGGGAAGGAGAGAGAGAGCGAGGGAAGGAGAGAGAGAGCGAGGGAAGGAGAGAGAGAGCGAGGGAAGGAGAGCGAGCGGAGAGAGAGAGCGAGCGAAGGAGAGAGCGAGCGAAGGAAAGAGCGAGCGAAGGAAAGAGCGAGGGAAGGAGAGAGCGAGCGAAGGAGAGAGCGAGCGAAGGAGAGCGCGAGCGAAGGAGAGAGCGAGCGAAGGAGAGAGCGAGCGAAGGAGAGAGCGAGCGAAAGAGAGAGCGAGCGAAAGAGAGAGCGAGCGAAAGAGAGAGCGAGCGAAGGAGAGAGCGAGCGAAGGAGAGAGCGGGCGAAGGAGAGAGCAGGCGAAGGAGAGAGCGGGCGAAGGAGAGAGCGGGCGAAGGAGAGAGCGGGCGAAGGAGAGAGCGGGCGAAGGCAAGAGAGAGCGAGCGAAGGAGAGAGAGAGCGAGCTAAGGAGAGAGAGAGCGAGCGACGGAGAGAGAGCGAGCGAAGGAGAGAGAGCGAGCGAAGGAGGGAGAGAGCTAGCGAAGGAGGGAGAGAGCGAGCGAAGGAGAGAGAGAGCGAGCGAAGGAGAGAGAGAGCGAGGGAAGGAGAGAGAGAGCGAGGGAAGGAGAGAGAGAGCGAGGGAAGGAGAGAGAGAGCGAGGGAAGGAGAGAGAGAGCGAGGGAAGGAGAGAGAGAGCGAGGGAAGGAGAGAGAGAGAGCGAGGGAAGGAGAGGGAGAGCGAGGGAAGGAGAGAGACAGCGAGCGGAGAGAGAAGCGAGGGCGGGAGAGGGAGAGCGAGGGCGGGAGAGAGAGAGCGAGGGCGGGAGAGAGCAAGGGCGGGAGAGAGAGAGCGAGGGCGGGAGAGAGAGAGCGAGGGCGGGAGAGAGAGAGCGAGGGCGGGAGAGAGAGAGCGAGGGCGGGAGAGGGAGAGCGAGGGCGGGAGAGGGAGAGCGAGGGCGGGAGAGGGAGAGCGAGGGCGGGAGAGGGAGAGCGAGGGCGGGAGAGGGAGAGCGAGGGCGGGAGAGGGAGAGCGAGGGCGGGAGAGGGAGAGCGAGGGCGGGAGAGGGAGAGCGAGGGCGGGAGAGAGAGAGCGAGGGCGGGAGAGAGAGAGCGAGGGAGGGAGAGAGAGAGCGAGGGAAGGAGAGAGAGAGCGAGGGAAGGAGAGAGAGAGCGAGGGCGGGAGAGAGAGAGCGAGGGCGGGAGAGAGAGAGCGAGGGCGGGAGAGAGAGAGCGAGGGCGGGAGAGAGAGAGCGAGGGCGGGAGAGAGAGAGCGAGGGAGGGAGAGAGAGAGCGAGGGAAGGAGAGAGAGAGCGAGGGAAGGAGAGAGAGAGCGAGGGCGGGAGAGAGAGAGCGAGGGCGGGAGAGAGAGAGCGAGGGCGGGAGAGAGAGAGCGAGGGCGGGAGAGAGAGAGCGAGGGCGGGAGAGAGAGAGCGAGGGCGGGAGAGAGCGAGGGCGGGAGAGAGAGAGCGAGGGCGGGAGAGAGAGAGCGAGGGCGGGAGAGAGAGAGCGAGGGCGGGAGAGAGAGAGCGAGGGCGGAGAGAGAGAGCGAGGGCGGGAGAGAGAGAGCGAGGGCGGGAGAGAGAGAGCGAGGGCGGGAGAGAGAGAGCGAGGGCGGGAGAGAGAGAGCGAGCAAAGGAGAGAGAGAGCGAGCAAAGGAGAGAGAGAGCGAGCAAAGGAGAGAGAGAGCGAGCAAAGGAGAGAGAGAGCGAGCAAAGGAGAGAGAGAGCGAGGGAGGGAGGGAGAGAGGGAGGGAGAGAGACAGCGAAGGAGGGATAGAGCGAGGAGGGAGGGAGGGAGAGAGCGAGGGCGGGAGAGAGAGCGAGGGCGGGGGAGAGAACGAGGGCGGGGGAGAGAGAGCGAGCAAAGGAGAGAGAGAGCGAGCGAAGGAGAGAGAGAGTGAGCGAAGGAGAGAGAGCGAGCGAAGGAGGGAGAGAGCGAGCGAAGGAGAGAGAGAGCGAGGGAAGGAGAGAGAGAGCGAGCGAAGGAGAGAGAGAGCGAGGGAAGGAGAGAGAGAGCGAGGGAAGGAGAGAGAGAGCGAGGGAAGGAGAGAGAGAGCGAGGGAAGGAGAGAGCGAGCGGAGAGAGAGAAGCGAGCGAAGGAGAGAGCGAGCGAAGGAGAGAGCGAGCGAAGGAGAGAGCGAGCAAAGGAGAGAGCGAGCGAAGGAGAGAGCGAGCGAAGGAGAGAGCGAGCGAAGGAGGAGAGCGAGCGAAGGAGAGAGCGAGCGAAGGAGAGAGCGAGCGAAGGAGAGAGCGAGCGAAGGAGAGAGAGAGCGAGGGAGGGAGGGAGAGAGGGAGGGAGGGAGAGAGGGAGGGAGAGAGACAGCGAAGGAGGGATAGAGCGAGGAGGGAGGGAGGGAGAGAGCGAGGGCGGGGAGAGAGAGCGAGGGCGGGGGAGAGAACGAGGGCGGGGGAGAGAGAGCGAGCAAAGGAGAGAGAGAGCGAGCGAAGGAGAGCGAGCGAAGGAGGGAGAGAGCGAGCGAAGGAGAGAGAGAGCGAGGGAAGGAGAGAGAGCGAGGGAAGGAGAGAGAGAGCGAGCGAAGGAGAGAGAGAGCGAGGGAAGGAGAGAGCGAGGGAAGGAGAGAGAGAGCGAGGGAAGGAGAGAGAGAGCGAGGGAAGGAGAGAGAGAGCGAGGGAAGGAGAGAGAGAGCGAGGGAAGGAGAGCGAGCGGAGAGAGAGAAGCGAGCGAAGGAGAGAGCGAGCGAAGGAAAGAGCGAGCGAAGGAAAGAGCGAGGGAAGGAGAGAGCGAGCGAAGGAGAGAGCGAGCGAAGGAGAGAGCGAGCGAAGGAGAGCGCGAGCGAAGGAGAGAGCGAGCGAAGGAGAGAGCGAGCGAAGGAGAGAGCGAGCAAAGGAGAGAGCGAGCAAAGGAGAGAGCGAGCGAAGGAGAGAGCGGGCGAAGGAGAGAGCGGGCGAAGGAGAGAGCGGGCGAAGGCGAGAGAGAGCGAGCGAAGGAGAGAGAGAGCGAGCTAAGGAGAGAGAGAGCGAGCTAAGGAGAGAGAGAGCGAGCGAAGGAGAGAGAGCGAGCGAAGGAGAGAGAGCGAGCGAAGGAGGGAGAGAGCTAGCGAAGGAGGGAGAGAGCGAGCGAAGGAGAGAGAGAGCGAGCGAAGGAGAGAGAGAGCGAGGGAAGGAGAGAGAGAGCGAGGGAAGGAGAGAGAGAGCGAGGGAAGGAGAGAGAGAGCGAGGGAAGGAGAGAGAGAGCGAGGGAAGGAGAGAGAGAGCGAGGGAAGGAGAGAGAGAGAGCGAGGGAAGGAGAGGGAGAGCGAGGGAAGGAGAGAGACAGCGAGCGGAGAGAGAAGCGAGGGCGCGAGAGGGAGAGCGAGGGCGGGAGAGAGAGAGCGAGGGCGGGAGAGAGCGAGGGCGGGAGAGAGCGAGGGCGGGAGAGAGCGAGGGCGGGAGAGAGCGAGGGCGGGAGAGAGCGAGGGCGGGAGAGAGCGAGGGCGGGAGAGAGCGAGGGCGGGAGAGAGAGAGCGAGGGCGGGAGTGAGAGAGCGAGGGCGGGAGAGAGAGAGCGAGGGCGGGAGAGAGAGAGCGAGGGCGGGAGAGAGAGAGCGAGGGCGGGAGATGGAGAGCGAGGGCGGGAGAGGGAGAGCGAGGGCGGGAGAGGGAGAGCGAGGGCGGGAGAGGGAGAGCGAGGGCGGGAGAGGGAGGGCGAGGGCGGGAGAGGGAGAGCGAGGGCGGGAGAGGGAGAGCGAGGGCGGGAGAGGGAGAGCGAGGGCGGGAGAGGGAGAGCGAGGGCGGGAGAGAGAGAGCGAGGGAGGGAGAGAGAGAGTGAGGGAAGGAGAGAGAGAGCGAGGGAAGGAGAGAGAGAGCGAGCGGAGGAGGGAGAGAGCGAGCGGAGGAGGGAGAGAGCGAGCGGAGCAGGGTGAGAGCGAGCGGAGCAGGGTGAGAGCGAGCGGAGGAGGGAGAGAGCGAGTGAAGGGAGAGAGAGCAAGGGAAGGAGAGAGAGAGAGAGGGAAGGAGAGAGAGCGAGGGAAGGAGAGAGCGAGCGAAGGAAAGAGAGAGAGCGAGCAAAGGAGAGAGAGAGAGCGAGCGGAGAGAGAGAGAGCGAACGAAGGAGAGAGAGCGAGCGAAGGAGAGAGAGCGAGCGAAGGAGAGAGAGCGAGCGAAGGAGAGCGAGCGAGCGAAGGAGAGAGCGAGCGAGCGAAGGAGAGAGCGAGCGAGCGAAGGAGAGAGCGAGCGAGCGAAGGAGAGAGCGAGCGAGCGAAGGAGAGAGCGAGCGAAGGAGAGAGAGAGCGAGCGAAGGAGAGAGAGCGAGCGGAGAGAGAGAGCGAGGGAAGGAGAGAGAGAGCGAGGGAAGGAGAGAGAGAGCGAGGGAAGGAGAGAGAGAGCGAGGGAAGGAGAGAGAGAGCGAGGGAAGGAGAGAGAGAGCGAGGGAGAGAGGGAGAGAGCGAGGAGGGAGGGAGCGAGGAGGGAGGGAGAGAGAGAGCGAGGGTGGGAGAGAGAGAGCGAGGGCTGGAGAGAGAGAGCGAGGGCGGGAGAGAGCGAGGGCTGGAGAGAGCGAGGGCTGGAGAGAGCGAGAGAGAGCGAGGGCTGGAGAGAGCGAGAGAGAGCGCGGGCTGGAGAGAGCGAGAGAGAGCGAGGGCTGGAGAGAGAGAGCGAGGGCGGGAGAGAGAGAGCGAGGGCGGGAGAGAGAGAGCGAGGGCGGGAGAGAGAGAGCGAGGGCGGGAGATGGAGAGCGAGGGCGGGAGAGGGAGAGCGAGGGCGGGAGAGGGAGAGCGAGGGCGGGAGAGGGAGAGCGAGGGCGGGAGAGGGAGGGCGAGGGCGGGAGAGGGAGAGCGAGGGCGGGAGAGGGAGAGCGAGGGCGGGAGAGGGAGAGCGAGGGCGGGAGAGGGAGAGCGAGGGCGGGAGAGAGAGAGCGAGGGAGGGAGAGAGAGAGTGAGGGAAGGAGAGAGAGAGCGAGGGAAGGAGAGAGAGAGCGAGCGGAGGAGGGAGAGAGCGAGCGGAGGAGGGAGAGAGCGAGCGGAGCAGGGTGAGAGCGAGCGGAGCAGGGTGAGAGCGAGCGGAGGAGGGAGAGAGCGAGTGAAGGGAGAGAGAGCAAGGGAAGGAGAGAGAGAGAGAGGGAAGGAGAGAGAGCGAGGGAAGGAGAGAGCGAGCGAAGGAAAGAGAGAGAGCGAGCAAAGGAGAGAGAGAGAGCGAGCGGAGAGAGAGAGAGCGAACGAAGGAGAGAGAGCGAGCGAAGGAGAGAGAGCGAGCGAAGGAGAGAGAGCGAGCGAAGGAGAGCGAGCGAGCGAAGGAGAGAGCGAGCGAGCGAAGGAGAGAGCGAGCGAGCGAAGGAGAGAGCGAGCGAGCGAAGGAGAGAGCGAGCGAGCGAAGGAGAGAGCGAGCGAAGGAGAGAGAGAGCGAGCGAAGGAGAGAGAGCGAGCGGAGAGAGAGAGCGAGGGAAGGAGAGAGAGAGCGAGGGAAGGAGAGAGAGAGCGAGGGAAGGAGAGAGAGAGCGAGGGAAGGAGAGAGAGAGCGAGGGAAGGAGAGAGAGAGCGAGGGAGAGAGGGAGAGAGCGAGGAGGGAGGGAGCGAGGAGGGAGGGAGAGAGAGAGCGAGGGCTGGAGAGAGAGAGCGAGGGCTGGAGAGAGAGAGCGAGGGCTGGAGAGAGAGAGCGAGGGCTGGAGAGAGAGAGCGAGGGCGGGGGAGAGAGAGCGAGAGCGGGAGAGAGAGAGCGAGGGCGGGAGAGAGAGAGCGAGGGCGGGAGAGAGAGAGCGAGGTCGGGAGAGAGAGAGCGAGGGCGGGAGAGAGAGCGAGGGCGGGAGAGAGAGAGCGAGGGCGGGAGAGAGAGAGCGAGGGCGGGAGAGAGAGAGCGAGGGCGGGAGAGAGAGAGCGAGAGCGGGAGAGAGAGAGCGAGGGCGGGAGAGAGAGCGAGGGCGGGAGAGAGAGCGAGGGCGGGAGAGAGAGAGCGAGGGCGGGAGAGAGAGAGCGAGGGCGGGAGAGAGAGAGCGAGGGCGGGAGAGAGAGAGCGAGGGCGGGAGAGAGAGAGCGAGGGCGGGAGAGAGAGAGCGAGGGCGGGAGAGAGAGAGCGAGGGCGGGAGAGAGAGAGCGAGGGCGGGAGAGAGAGAGCGAGGGCGGGAGAGAGAGAGCGAGGGCGGGAGAGAGAGAGCGAGCGAAGGAGAGAGAGAGCGAGCGAAGGAGAGAGAGAGTGAAGGAGAGAGAGCGAGCAAAGGAGAGAGAGCGAGCAAAGGAGAGAGAGTGAGCGAGCAAAGGAGAGAGAGAGAGCGAGCAAAGGAGAGAGAGAGAGCGAGCAAAGGAGAGCGAGCGAGCAAAGGAGAGAGAGAGAGCGAGCAAAGGAGAGAGAGAGAGCGAGCAAAGGAGAGAGAGAGAGCGAGCAAAGGAGAGCGAGCGAGCAAAGGAAAGAGAGAGAGCGAGCAAAGGAGAGAGAGCGAGCAAAGCAGAGAGAGAGCGAGCAAAGGAGAGAGAGAGAGCGAACAAAGGAGAGAGAGAGCGAGCAAAGGAGAGAGCGAGCGAGCAAAGGAGAGAGAGAGCGAGCAAAGGAGAGAGAGAGCGAGCAAAGGAGAGAGAGAGCGAGCAAAGGAGAGAGAGAGCGAGCAAAGGAGAGAGAGAGCGAGCAAAGGAGAGAGAGAGCGAGCAAAGGAGAGAGAGAGCGAGCAAAGGAGAGAGGGAGGGAGAGAGCGAGGGAAGGAGAGAGAGAGCGAGGGAAGGAGCGAGAGAGCGAGGGAAGGAGAGAGAGAGCGAGGGAAGGAGAGAGAGAGCGAGGGAAGGAGAGAGAGAGCGAGCAAAGGAGAGAGAGAGAGCGAACAAAGGAGAGAGAGAGCGAGCAAAGGAGAGAGCGAGCGAGCAAAGGAGAGAGCGAGCAAAGGAGAGAGAGAGCGAGCAAAGGAGAGAGAGAGCGAGCAAAGGAGAGAGAGAGCGAGCAAAGGAGAGAGAGAGCGAGCAAAGGAGAGAGAGAGCGAGCAAAGGAATGAGAGAGCGAGCAAAGGAGAGAGGGAGGGAGAGAGCGAGGGAAGGAGAGAGAGAGCGAGGGAAGGAGCGAGAGAGCGAGGGAAGGAGAGAGAGAGCGAGGGAAGGAGAGAGAGAGCGAGCGGAGAGAGAGAAGCGAGCGAAGGAGAGAGCGAGCGAAGTTGAGAGCGAGCGAAGGAGAGAGCGAGCGAAGGAGAGAGCGAGCGAAGGAGAGAGCGAGCGAAGGAGAGAGCGAGCGAAGGAGAGAGCGAGCGAAGGAGAGAGCGAGCGAAGGAGAGAGCGAGCGAAGGAGAGAGCGAGCGAAGGAGAGAGCGAGCGAAGGAGAGAGCGAGCGAAGGAGAGAGCGAGCGAAGGAGAGAGCGAGCGAAGGAGAGCGCGAGCGAAGGAGAGAGCGAGCGAAGGAGAGAGCGAGCGAAGGAGAGAGCGAGCGAAGGAGAGAGCGAGCGAAGGAGAGAGCGAGCGAAGGAGAGAGCGAGCGAAGGAGAGAGCGAGCGAAGGAGAGAGCGAGCGAAGGAGAGAGAGAGCGAGCGAAGGAGAGAGCGAGCGAAGGAGAGAGAGAGCGAACGAAGGAGAGAGAGAGCGAGCGAAGGAGAGAGAGAGCGAGCGAAGGAGAGAGAGAGCGAGCGAAGGAGAGAGAGAGCGAGCAAAGGAGAGAGAGAGCGAGCAAAGGAGAGAGAGCGAGCGAAGGAGAGAGAGCGAGCGAAGGAGGGAGAGAGCTAGCGAAGGAGGGAGAGAGCGAGCGAGGAGAGAGAGAGCGAGCGAAGGAGAGAGAGAGCGAGCGAAGGAGAGAGAGAGCGAGGGAAGGAGAGCGAGAGCGAGGGAAGGAGAGAGAGAGCGAGGGAAGGAGAGAGAGAGCGAGGGAAGGAGAGAGAGAGCGAGGGAAGGAGAGAGAGAGCGAGGGAAGGAGAGAGAGAGCGAGGGAAGGAGAGAGAGAGCGAGGGAAGGAGAGGGAGAGCGAGGGAAGGAGAGAGACAGCGAGCGGAGAGAGAGAAGCGAGGGCGGGAGAGGGAGAGCGAGGGCGGGAGAGAGAGAGCGAGGGCGGGAGAGAGAGAGCGAGGGCGGGAGAGAGAGAGCGAGGGCGGGAGAGAGAGAGCGAGGGCGGGAGAGAGAGAGCGAGGGCGGGAGAGAGAGAGCGAGGGCGGGAGAGAGAGAGCGAGGGCGGGAGAGGGAGAGCGAGGGCGGGAGAGGGAGAGCGAGGGCGGGAGAGGGAGAGCGAGGGCGGGAGAGTGAGAGCGAGGGCGGGAGAGGGAGAGCGAGGGCGGGAGAGGGAGAGCGAGGGCGGGAGAGGGAGAGCGAGGGCGGGAGAGGGAGAGCGAGGGCGGGAGAGAGAGAGCGAGGGCGGGAGAGAGAGAGCGAGGGCGGGAGAGAGAGAGCGAGGGCGGGAGAGAGAGAGCGAGGGAAGGAGAGAGAGAGCGAGGGAAGGAGAGAGAGAGCGAGGGAAGGAGAGAGAGAGCGAGCGGAGGAGGGAGAGAGCGAGCGGAGGAGGGAGAGAGCGAGCGGAGGAGGGAGAGAGCGAGCGGAGCAGGGTGAGAGCGAGCGGAGGAGGGAGAGAGCGAGTGAAGGGAGAGAGAGCAAGGGAAGGAGAGAGAGCGAGGGCAGGGGAGAGAGCGAGGGCGGGAGAGAGAGAGCGAGGGCGGGAGAGAGAGAGCGAGGGCGGGAGAGAGAGAGCGAGGGCGGGAGAGAGAGAGCGAGGGCGGGAGAGAGAGAGCGAGGGCGGGAGAGAGAGAGCGAGGGCGGGAGAGAGAGAGCGAGGGCGGGAGAGAGAGCGAGGGCGGGAGAGAGAGCGAGGGCAGGGGAGAGAGCGAGGGCAGGGGAGAGAGCGAGGGCGGGAGAGAGAGAGCGAGGGCGGGAGAGAGAGAGCGAGGGCGGGAGAGAGAGAGCGAGGGCGGGAGAGAGAGAGCGAGGGCGGGAGAGAGAGAGCGAGGGCGGGAGAGAGAGAGCGAGGGCGGGAGAGAGAGAGCGAGGGCGGGAGAGAGAGAGCGAGGGCGGGAGAGAGAGAGCGAGGGCGGGAGAGAGAGAGCGAGGGCGGGAGAGAGAGCGAGGGCGGGAGAGAGAGCGAGGGCGGGAGAGAGAGCGAGGGCGGGAGAGAGAGAGCGAAGACGGGAGAGAGAGAGCGAAGACGGGAGAGAGAGAGCGAAGACGGGAGAGAGAGAGCGAGGGCGGGAGAGAGAGCGAGGGCGGGAGAGAGAGCGAGGGCGGGAGAGAGAGCGAGGGCGGGAGAGAGAGAGCGAGGGCGGGAGAGAGAGAGCAAGGGCGGGAGAGAGAGAGCGAGGGCGGGAGAGAAAGAGCGAGGGCGGGAGAGAGAGAGCGAGCGAAGGAGAGAGAGAGAGTGAGCAAAGGAGAGAGAGCGCGAGCGAAGGAGAGAGAGAGCGAGCCAAGGAGAGAGAGAGCGAGCGAAGGAGAGAGAGAGTGAAGGAGAGAGAGCGAGCAAAGGAGAGAGAGCGAGCAAAGGAGAGAGAGCGAGCAAAGGAGAGAGAGCGAGCAAAGGAGAGAGAGAGAGCAAAGGAGAGAGAGAGAGCGAGCAAAGGAGAGAGAGAGCGAGCAAAGGAGAGAGAGAGAGCGAGCAAAGGAGAGAGAGCGAGCAAAGGAGAGAGAGCGAGCAAAGGAGAGAGAGCGAGCAAAGGAGAGAGAGAAAGCGAGCAAAGGAGAGAGAGCGAGCAAAGCAGAGAGAGAGAGCAAGCAAAGGAGAGAGAGAGAGCGAACAAAGGAGAGAGAGAGCGAGCAAAGGAGAGCGAGCAAAGGAGAGAGAGAGCGAGCAAAGGAGAGAGAGAGCGAGCAAAGGAGAGAGAGAGCGAGCAAAGGAGAGAGAGCGAGCAAAGGAGAGAGAGAGCAAAGGAGAGAGAGAGAGCGAGCAAAGGAGAGAGAGAGAGCGAGCAAAGGAGAGAGAGAGAGCGAGCAAAGGAGAGAGAGAGAGCGAGCAAAGGAGAGAGAGCGAGCAAAGGAGAGAGAGAGAGCGAGCAAAGGAGAGAGAGCGAGCAAAGCAGAGAGAGAGAGCGAGCAAAGGAGAGAGAGAGAGCGAACAAAGGAGAGAGAGAGCGAGCAAAGGAGA
Source organism: Carcharodon carcharias (assembly GCF_017639515.1). NCBI lineage: Eukaryota > Metazoa > Chordata > Chondrichthyes > Lamniformes > Lamnidae > Carcharodon > Carcharodon carcharias. Next base: position 162,768 of record NW_024470850.1, read on the forward strand.
GCGAGCAAAGGAGAGAGAGAGCGAGCAAAGGAGAGAGAGAGCGAGCAAAGGAGAGAGAGAGCGAGCAAAGGAAAGAGAGAGCGAGCAAAGGAGAGAGAGAGCGAGCAAAGGAGAGAGCGAGCAAAGGAATGAGAGAGCGAGCAAAGGAATGAGAGAGCGAGCAAAGGAGAGAGAGAGGGAGGGAGAGAGCGAGGGAAGGAGAGAGAGAGCGAGGGAAGGAGCGAGAGAGCGAGGGAAGGAGAGAGAGAGCGAGGGAAGGAGAGAGAGAGCGAGCGGAGAGAGAGAAGCGAGCGAAGGAGAGAGAGAGCGAAGTTGAGAGCGAGCGAAGGAGAGAGCGAGCGAAGGAGAGATCGAGCGAAGGAGAGAGCGAGCGAAGGAGAGAGCGAGCGAAGGAGAGAGCGAGCGAAGGAGAGAGCGAGCGAAGGAGAGAGCGAGCGAAGGAGAGAGCGAGCGAAGGAGAGAGCGAGCGAAGGAGAGAGCGAGCGAAGGAGAGAGCGAGCGAAGGAGAGCACGAGCGAAGGAGAGAGCGAGCGAAGGAGAGCACGAGCGAAGGAGAGAGCGAGCGAAGGAGAGAGCGAGCGAAGGAGAGAGCGAGCGAAGGAGAGAGCGAGCGAAGGAGAGAGCGAGCGAAGGAGAGAGCGAGCCAAGGAGAGAGCGAGCGAAGGAGAGAGCGAGCGAAGGAGAGAGCGAGCGAAGGAGAGAGCGGGCGAAGGAGAGAGCGGGCGAAGGAGAGAGAGAGCGAGCGAAGGAGAGAGAGAGCGAGCGAAGGAGAGAGAGAGCGAGCGAAGGAGAGAGAGAGCGAGCGAAGGAGAGAGAGAGCGAGCGAAGGAGAGAGAGAGAGCGAGCGAAGGAGAGAGAGAGCGAGCGAAGGAGAGAGAGAGCGAGCAAAGGAGAGAGAGAGCGAGCAAAGGAGAGAGAGAGCGAGCGAAGGAGAGAGAGCGAGCGAAGGAGAGAGAGCGAGCGAAGGAGGGAGAGAGCTAGCGAAGGAGGGAGAGAGCGAGCGAGGAGAGAGAGAGCGAGCGAAGGAGAGAGAGAGCGAGGGAAGGAGAGCGAGAGCGAGGGAAGGAGAGAGAGAGCGAGGGAAGGAGAGAGAGAGCGAGGGAAGGAGAGAGAGAGCGAGGGAAGGAGAGAGAGAGCGAGGGAAGGAGAGAGAGAGCGAGGGAAGGAGAGAGAGCGAGGGAAGGAGAGAGAGAGCGAGGGAAGGAGAGAGAGAGCGAGGGAAGGAGAGGGAGAGCGAGGGAAGGAGAGAGACAGCGAGCGGAGAGAGAGAAGCGAGGGCGGGAGAGGGAGAGTGAGGGCGGGAGAGAGAGAGCGAGGGCGGGAGAGAGAGAGCGAGGGCGGGAGAGAGAGAGCGAGGGCGGGAGAGAGCGAGGGCGGGAGAGACCGAGGGCGGGAGAGAGAGAGCGAGGGCGGGAGAGAGAGAGCGAGGGCGGGAGAGAGAGAGCGAGGGCGGGAGAGAGAGAGCGAGGGCGGGAGAGAGAGAGCGAGGGCGGGAGAGAGAGAGCGAGGGCGGGAGAGGGAGAGCGAGGGCGGGAGAGGGAGAGCGAGGGCGGGAGAGGGAGAGCGAGGGCGGGAGAGGGAGAGCGAGGGCGGGAGAGTGAGAGCGAGGGCGGGAGAGGGAGAGCGAGGGCGGGAGAGGGAGAGCGAGGGCGGGAGAGGGAGAGCGAGGGCGGGAGAGGGAGAGCGAGGGCAGGAGAGGGAGAGCGAGGGCAGGAGAGGGAGAGCGAGGGCGGGAGAGAGAGAGCGAGGGCGGGAGAGAGAGCGAGGGAAGGAGAGAGAGAGCGAGGGAAGGAGAGAGAGAGCGAGCGGAGGAGGGAGAGAGCGAGCGGAGGAGGGAGAGAGCGAGCGGAGGAGGGAGAGAGCGAGCGGAGCAGGGTGAGAGCGAGCGGAGGAGGGAGAGAGCGAGTGAAGGGAGAGAGAGCAAGGGAAGGAGAGAGAGCGAGGGCAGGGGAGAGAGCGAGGGCGGGAGAGAGAGAGCGAGGGCGGGAGAGAGAGAGCGAGGGCGGGAGAGAGAGAGCGAGGGCGGGAGAGAGAGAGCGAGGGCGGGAGAGAGAGCGAGGGCGGGAGAGAGAGCGAGGGCGGGAGAGAGAGCGAGGGCAGGGGAGAGAGCGAGGGCAGGGGAGAGAGCGAGGGCAGGGGAGAGAGCGAGGGCGGGAGAGAGAGAGCGAGGGCGGGAGAGAGAGAGCGAGGGCGGGAGAGAGAGAGCGAGGGCGGGAGAGAGAGAGCGAGGGCGGGAGAGAGAGAGCGAGGGCGGGAGAGAGAGCGAGGGCGGGAGAGAGAGCGAGGGCGGGAGAGAGAGCGAGGGCGGGAGAGAGAGCGAGGGCGGGAGAGAGAGAGCGAAGACGGGAGAGAGAGAGCGAGGGCGGGAGAGAGAGCGAGGGCGGGAGAGAGAGCGAGGGCGGGAGAGAGAGCGAGGGCGGGAGAGAGAGCGAGGGCGGGAGAGAGAGCGAGGGCGGGAGAGAGAGCGAGGGCGGGAGAGAGAGAGCGAGGGCGGGAGAGAGAGAGCGAGGGCGGGAGAGAGAGAGCGAGGGCGGGAGAGAGAGAGCGAGCGAAGGAGAGAGAGAGCGAGCCAAGGAGAGAGAGCGCGAGCGAAGGAGAGAGAGAGCGAGCCAAGGAGAGAGAGAGCGAGCGAAGGAGAGAGAGAGCGAGCGAAGGAGAGAGAGCGAGCAAAGGAGAGAGAGCGAGCAAAGGAGAGAGAGCGAGCAAAGGAGAGAGAGAGAGCAAAGGAGAGAGAGAGAGCGAGCAAAGGAGAGAGAGAGAGCGAGCAAAGGAGAGAGTGCGAGCAAAGGAGAGAGAGAAAGCGAGCAAAGGAGAGAGAGCGAGCAAAGCAGAGAGAGAGAGCAAGCAAAGGAGAGAGAGAGAGCGAACAAAGGAGAGAGAGAGAGCGAGCAAAGGAGAGCGAGCAAAGGAGAGAGAGAGCGAGCAAAGGAGAGAGAGAGCGAGCAAAGGAGAGAGAGAGCGAGCAAAGGAGAGAGAGAGCGAGCAAAGGAGAGAGAGAGCGAGCAAAGGAGAGAGAGAGCGAGCGAAGGAGAGAGAGAGTGAAGGAGAGAGAGCGAGCAAAGGAGAGAGAGCGAGCAAAGGAGAGAGAGAGAGCGAGCAAAGGAGAGAGAGAGAGCGAGCAAAGGAGAGAGAGAGAGCGAGCAAAGGAGAGAGAGAGAGCGAGCAAAGGAGAGAGAGCGAGCAAAGGAGAGAGAGAGAGCGAGCAAAGGACAGAGAGAGAGCAAAGCAGAGAGAGAGAGCGAGCAAAGGAGAGAGAGAGAGCGAACAAAGGAGAGAGAGAGCGAGCAAAGGAGAGCGAGCAAAGGAGAGAGAGAGCGAGCAAAGGAGAGAGAGAGCGAGCAAAGGAGAGAGCGAGCAAAGGAGAGAGAGAGCGAGCAAAGGAGAGAGAGAGCGAGCAAAGGAGAGAGAGAGCGAGCAAAGGAATGAGAGAGCGAGCAAAGGAATGAGAGAGCGAGCAAAGGAATGAGAGAGCGAGCAAAGGAGAGAGAGAGGGAGGGAGAGAGCGAGGGAAGGAGAGAGAGAGCGAGGGAAGGAGAGAGAGAGCGAGGGAAGGAGCGAGAGAGCGAGGGAAGGAAAGAGAGAGCGAGGGAAGGAGAGAGAGAGCGAGCGGAGAGAGAGAAGCGAGCGAAGGAGAGAGAGAGCGAAGTTGAGAGCGAGCGAAGGAGAGATCGAGCGAAGGAGAGAGCGAGCGAAGGAGAGAGCGAGCGAAGGAGAGAGCGAGCGAAGGAGAGAGCGAGCGAAGGAGAGAGCGAGCGAAGGAGAGAGCGAGCGAAGGAGAGAGCGAGCGAAGGAGAGAGCGTGCGAAGGAGAGAGAGCGAGCGAAGGAGAAAGAGAGCGAGCGAAGGAGAAAGAGAGCGAGGGAAGGAGAGAGAGAGCGAGGGAAGGAGAGAGAGAGCGAGGGAAGGAGAGAGAGAGCGAGGGAAGGAGAGAGAGAGCGAGGGAAGGAGAGAGAGAGCGAGGGAAGGAGAGAGAGCGAGGGAAGGAGAGAGAGAGCGAGGGAAGGAGAGGGAGAGCGAGGGAAGGAGAGGGAGAGCGAGGGAAGGAGAGAGAGAGCGAGGGAAGGAGAGAGAGAGTGAGGGAAGGAGAGAGAGAGCGAGGGAGAGAGGGAGAGAGCGAGGAGGGAGGGAGCGAGGAGGGAGGGAGAGAGAGAGCGAGGGCGGGAGAGAGAGAGCGAGGGCTGGAGAGAGAGAGCGAGGGCGGGAGAGAGAGAGCGAGGGCTGGAGAGAGAGAGCGAGGGCTGGAGAGAGAGAGCGAGGGCTGGAGAGAGAGAGCGAGGGCTGGAGAGAGAGAGCGAGGGCTGGAGAGAGAGAGCGAGGGCTGGAGAGAGAGAGCGAGGGCGGGAGAGAGAGACCGAGGGGAGGAGAGAGAGACCGAGGGCGGGGAAGAGAGAGACCGAGGGGGGGAGAGAGAGACCGAGGGCGGGAGAGAGAGACCGAGGGCGGGAGAGAGAGACCGAGGGCGGGAGAGAGAGACCGAGGGCGGGAGAGAGAGACCGAGGGCGGGAGAGAGAGAACGAGGGCGGAAGAGAGAGAACGAGGGCGGGAGAGAGAGAACGAGGGCGGGAGAGAGAGACCGAGGGCGGGAGAGAGAGACCGAGGGCGGGAGAGAGAGACCGAGGGCGGGAGAGAGAGACCGAGGGCGGGAGAGAGAGACCGAGGGCGGGAGAGAGAGCGAGGGCAGGGGAGAGAGCGAGGGCGGGAGAGAGAGAGCGAGGGCGGGAGAGAGAGAGCGAGGGCGGGAGAGAGAGAGCGAGGGCGGGTGAGAGAGCGAGGGCGGGAGAGAGAGCGAGGGCGGGAGAGAGAGAGCGAGGGCGGGAGAGAGAGAGCGAGGGCGGGAGAGAGAGAGCGAGGGCGGGAGAGAGAGAGCGAGGGCGGGAGAAAGAGCGAGGGCGGGAGAGAGAGCGAGGGCGGGAGAGAGAGAGCGAGGGCGGGAGAGAGAGAGCGAGGGCGGGAGAGAGCGAGGGCGGGAGAGAGAGAGCGAGGGCGGGAGAGAGAGAGCGAGGGCGGGAGAGAGAGAGCGAGGGCGGGAGAGAGAGAGCGAGGGCGGGAGAGAGAGAGCGAGGGCGGGAGAGAGAGAGCGAGGGCGGGAGAGAGAGAGCGAGGGCGGGAGAGAGAGAGCGAGGGCGGGAGAGAGAGAGCGAGCGAAGGAGAGAGAGCGCGAGCGAAGGAGAGAGAGCGCGAGCGAAGGAGAGAGAGAGCGAGCGAAGGAGAAGAGCGAGCGAAGGAGAGAGCGAGCGAAGGAGAGAGCGAGCGAAGGAGCGAGCGAGCGAAGGAGACCGAAGGAGAGAGAAAGCGAGTGAAGGAGAGAAAGAGCGAGCGAAAAGAGAGACAGCGAGCGAAGGAGATAGAGAGCGAACGAGCGAGGGAGGGAGAGAGAGAAGGCGGGACGCAGAGACCGAGTGCGGGAGGCAGAAAGCAAGCGAAGGTGAGTGAGAGCGAGGGAGGGAAAGAGAGAGCGAGGGAGGGTTGAGGGAGAGCGAGGGAGGGTTGAGGGAGAGCGAGGGAGGGTTGAGGGAGAGCGAGGGAGGGTTGAGGGAGAGCGAGGGAGGGTTGAGGGAGAGCGAGGGAGGGTGGAGGGAGAGCGAGGGAGGGTGGAGGGAGAGCGAGGGAGGGTGGAGGGAGAGCGAGGGAGGGTGGAGGGAGAGCGAGGGAGGGTGGAGGGAGAGCGAGGGAGGGTGGAGGGAGAGCGAGGGAGGGTGGAGGGAGAGCGAGGGAGGGTGGAGGGAGAGCGAGGGAGGGTGGAGGGAGAGCGAGGGAGGGTGGAGGGAGAGCGAGGGAGGGTGGAGGGAGAGCGAGGGAGGGTGGAGGGAGAGCGAGGGAGGGTGGAGGGAGAGCGAGGGAGGGTGGAGGGAGAGCGAGGGAGGGTGGAGGGAGAGCGAGGGAGGGTTGAGGGAGAGCGAGGGAGGGTTGAGGGAGAGCGAGGGAGGGTTGAGGGAGAGCGAGGGAGGGTTGAGGGAGAGCGAGGGAGGGTTGAGGGAGAGCGAGGGAGGGTTGAGGGAGAGCGAGGGAGGGTTGAGGGAGAGCGAGGGAGGGTTGAGGGAGAGCGAGGGAGGGTTGAGGGAGAGCGAGGGAGGGTTGAGGGAGAGCGAGGGAGGGTTGAGGGAGAGCGAGGGAGGGTTGAGGGAGAGCGAGGGAGGGTTGAGGGAGAGCGAGGGAGGGTTGAGGGAGAGCGAGGGAGGGTTGAGGGAGAGCGAGGGAGAGGGAGGGAGGGCGAGGGAGAGCGAGGGAGGGTTGAGGGAGAGCGAGGGAGGGTTGAGGGAGAGCGAGGGAGGGTTGAGGGAGAGCGAGGGAGGGTTGAGGGAGAGCGAGGGAGGGTTGAGGGAGAGCGAGGGAGGGTTGAGGGAGAGCGAGGGAGGGTTGAGGGAGAGCGAGGGAGGGTTGAGGGAGAGCGAGGGAGAGTTGAGGGAGAGCGAGGAGAGTTGAGGGAGAGCGAGGGAGGGTTGAGGGAGAGCGAGGGAGGGTTGAGGGAGAGCGAGGGAGGGTTGAGGGAGAGCGAGGGAGGGTTGAGGGAGAGCGAGGGAGGGTTGAGGGAGAGCGAGGGAGGGTTGAGGGAGAGCGAGGGAGGGTTGAGGGAGAGCGAGGGAGGGTGGAGGGAGAGCGAGGGAGGGTGGAGGGAGAGCGAGGGAGGGTGGAGGGAGAGCGAGGGAGGGTGGAGGGAGAGCGAGGGGAGGGTGGAGGGAGAGCGAGGGAGGGTGGAGGGAGAGCGAGGGAGGGTGGAGGGAGAGCGAGGGAGGGTTGAGGGAGAGCGAGGGAGGGTTGAGGGAGAGCGAGGGAGGGTTGAGGGAGAGCGAGGGAGGGTTGAGAGAGCGAGGGAGGGTTGAGGGAGAGCGAGGGAGGGTTGAGGGAGAGCGAGGGAGGGTTGAGGGAGAGCGAGGGAGGGTTGAGGGAGAGCGAGGGAGGGTTGAGGGAGAGCGAGGGAGGGAGGCGGAGAGCGAGGGAGGGAAAGAGAGCGAGGGAGGGAAAGAGAGCGAGGGAGGGAAAGAGAGAGCGAGGGAGGGAAAGAGAGCAAGGGAGGGAAAGAGAGCGAGGGAGGGAAAGAGCGAGGGAGGGAAAGAGCGAGGGAGGGAAAGAGAGAGCGAGGGAGGGAAAGAGAGAGCGAGGGAGGGAAAGAGAGAGCGAGGGAGGGAAAGAGAGAGCGAGGGAGGGAAAGAGAGAGCGAGGGAGGGAAAGAGAGCGAGGGAGGGAAAGAGAGCGAGAAAGGGAAAGAGAGCGAGAAAGGGAAAGAGAGCGAGAAAGGGAAAGAGAGCGAGAAAGAGAAAGAGAGCGAGAAAGGGAAAGAGAGCGAGAAAGGGAGGAAGGGAGAGAGGGAGAGAGCGAGGGAGGGAGGGAGAGAGCGAGGGAGGGAGGGAGAGAGCGAGGGAGGGAGGGAGAGAGCGAGGGAGGGAGGGAGAGAGCGAGGGAGGGAGAGAGAGAGCGAGGGAGGGAGAGAGCGAGGGAGGGAGAGAGAGTGCGAGGGAGGGAGAGAGAGCGAGCGAAGGAGAGAGAGAGCGAGCGAAGGAGAGAGAGAGCGAGCGAAGGAGACAGAGCGAGCGAAGGAGAGAGAGAGCGAGCGAAGGAGAGAGAGCGAGCGAAGGAGAGAAAGCGAGCGAAGGAGAGAGAACGAGCAAAAGAGAGAGAACGAGCGAAGGAGAGAGCGAGCAAAGGAGAGAGAGAGTGAGGGAGGGAGAGAGAGAGCGAGGGAGGGAGAGAGAGAGCGAGGGAAGGAGAGAGAGCGAAGGAAGGAGAGCGAAGGAAGGAGAGAGAGCGAGGGAAGGAGAGAGAGCGAGGGAAGGAGAGAGAGCGAGGGAAGGAGAGAGAGAGCGAGGGAAGGAAAGAGAGAGCGAGGGAAGGAGAGAGAGCGAGGGAAGGAGAGAAAGCGAGGGTGGGAGAGAGAGAGCGAGGGAGGGAAAGAGAGAGCGAGGGAGGGAAAGAGAGAGCGAGGGAGGGAAAGAGAGAGCGAGGGAAGGAAAGAGAGAGCGAGGGAGGGAAAGAGAGAGCGAGGGAGGGAAAGAGAGAGCGAGGGAGGGAAAGAGAGAGCGAGGGAGGGAAAGAGAGAGCAAGGGAGGGAAAGAGAGAGCGAGGGAGGGAAAGAGAGCGAGGGAGGGAAAGAGAGCGAGAGAGGGAAAGAGAGCGAGAGAGGGAAAGAGAGCGAGAAAGGGAAAGAGAGCGAGAAAGGGAAAGAGAGCGAGAAAGGGGAAAGAGCGAGAAGGGGAAAGAGAGCGAGAAGGGGAAAGAGAGCGAGAAAGGGAAAGAGAGCGAGAAAGGGAAAGAGAGCAAGGGAGGAAGGGAGAGAGGGAGAGAGCGAGGGAGGGAGGGAGCGAGGGAGGGAGGGAGAGCGAGGGAGGGAGGGAGAGAGTGAGGGAGGGAGGGAGAGAGCGAGGGAGGGAGAGAGAGAGCGAGTGAGGGAGAGAGAGCGAGGGAGGGAGAGAGAGCGAGGGAGGGAGAGAGAGAGCGAGGGAGGGAGAGAGTGCGACGGAGGGAGAGAGAGCGAGCGAAGGAGAGAGAGAGCGAGCGAAGGAGAGAGAGAGCGAGCGAAGGAGAGAGAGAGCGAGCGAAGGAGAGAGAGAGCGAGCGAAGGAGAGAGAGAGCGAGCGAAGGAGAGAGAGAGCGAGCGAAGGAGAGAGAGAGCGAGCGAAGGAGAGAGAGAGCGAGCGAAGGAGAGAGCGAGCGAGCGAAGGAGAGAGAGCGAGCAAAGGAGAGAGAGAGCGAGCGAAGGAGAGAGCGAGCGAAGGGGAGAGCGAGCGAGCGAAGGAGAGAGAGAGCGAGCAAAGGAGAGAGAGAGCGAGCAAAGGAGAGAGAGAGCGAGCAAAGGAGAGAGAGAGCGAGCAAAGGAGAGAGAGAGCGAGCAAAGGAGAGAGAGAGCGAGCAAAGGAGAGAGAGAGCGAGCAAAGGAGAGAAAGAGCGAGCAAAGGAGAGAGAGAGCGAACAAAGGAGAGAGAGAGCGAGCAAAGGAGAGAGAGCGAGGGAGGGAGGGAGAGAGGGAGGGAGAGAGACAGCGAAGGAGGGAGAGAGCGAGGAGGGAGGGAGAGAGCGAGGGCGGGAGAGAGAGCGAGGGCGGGAGAGAGAGCGAGGGCGGGAGAGAGAGCGAGGGCGGGAGAGAGAGCGAGGGCGGGAGAGAGAGCGAGGGCGGGAGAGAGAGAGCGAGGGCGGGAGAGAGAGAGCGAGGGCGGGAGAGAGAGAGCGAGGGCGGGAGAGAGAGAGCGAGGGCGGGAGAAAGAGCGAGGGCGGGAGAGAGAGAGCGAGGGCGGGAGAGAGAGAGCGAGGGCGGGAGAGAGAGAGCGAGGGCGGGAGAGAGAGAGCGAGGGCGGGAGAGAGCGAGGGCGGGAGAGAGAGAGCGAGGGCGGGAGAGAGAGAGCGAGGGCGGGAGAGAGAGAGCGAGGGCGGGAGAGAGAGAGCGAGGGCGGGAGAGAGAGAGCGAGGGCGGGAGAGAGAGAGCGAGGGCAGGAGAGAGAGAGCGAGGGCGGGAGAGAGAGAGCGAGGGCGGGAGAGAGAGAGCGAGGGCGGGAGAGAGAGAGCGAGCGAAGGAGAGAGAGCGCGAGCGAAGGAGAGAGAGCGCGAGCGAAGGAGAGAGAGAGCAAGCGAAGGAGAAGAGCAAGCGAAGGAGAGAGCGAGCGAAGGAGAGAGCGAGCGAAGGAGCGAGCGAGCGAAGGAGACCGAAGGAGAGAGAAAGCGAGTGAAGGAGAGAAAGAGCGAGCGAAAAGAGAGACAGCGAGCGAAGGAGATAGAGAGCGAACGAGCGAGGGAGGGAGAGAGAGAAGGCGGGACGCAGAGACCGAGTGCGGGAGGCAGAAAGCAAGCGAAGGTGAGTGAGAGCGAGGGAGGGAAAGAGAGAGCGAGGGAGGGTTGAGGGAGAGCGAGGGAGGGTTGAGGGAGAGCGAGGGAGGGTTGAGGGAGAGCGAGGGAGGGTTGAGGGAGAGGGAGGGAGGGTTGAGGGAGAGCGAGGGAGGGTTGAGGGAGAGCGAGGGAGGGTGGAGGGAGAGCGAGGGAGGGTGGAGGGAGAGCGAGGGAGGGTGGAGGGAGAGCGAGGGAGGGTGGAGGGAGAGCGAGGGAGGGTGGAGGGAGAGCGAGGGAGGGTGGAGGGAGAGCGAGGGAGGGTTGAGGGAGAGCGAGGGAGGGTTGAGGAGAGCGAGGGAGGGTTGAGGGAGAGCGAGGGAGGGTTGAGGGAGAGCGAGGGAGGGTTGAGGGAGAGCGAGGGAGGGTTGAGGGAGAGCGAGGGAGGGTTGAGGGAGAGCGAGGGAGGGTTGAGGGAGAGCGAGGGAGGGTTTGAGGGAGAGCGAGGGAGGGTTGAGGGAGAGCGAGGGAGGGTTGAGGGAGAGCGAGGGAGGGTTGAGGGAGAGCGAGGGAGGGTTGAGGGAGAGCGAGGGAGAGCGAGGGAGGGTTGAGGGAGAGCGAGGGAGGGTTGAGGGAGAGCGAGGGAGGGTTGAGGGAGAGCGAGGGAGGGTTGAGGGAGAGCGAGGGAGGGTTGAGGGAGAGCGAGGGAGGGTTGAGGGAGAGCGAGGGAGGGTTTGAGGGAGAGCGAGGGAGGGTTGAGGGAGAGCGAGGGAGGGTTGAGGGAGAGCGAGGGAGGGTTGAGGGAGAGCGAGGGAGGGTTGAGGGAGAGCGAGGGAGGGTTGAGGGAGAGCGAGGGAGGGTTGAGGGAGAGCGAGGGAGGGTTTGAGGGAGAGCGAGGGAGGGTGGAGGGAGAGCGAGGGAGGGTGGAGGGAGAGCGAGGGAGGGTGGAGGGAGAGCGAGGGAGGGTGGAGGGAGAGCGAGGGAGGGTGGAGGGAGAGCGAGGGAGGGTTGAGGGAGAGCGAGGGAGGGTGGAGGGAGAGCGAGGGAGGGTTGAGGGAGAGCGAGGGAGGGTTGAGAGAGAGCGAGGGAGGGTTGAGAGAGCGAGGGAGGGTTGAGGGAGAGCGAGGGAGGGTTGAGGGAGAGCGAGGGAGGGTTGAGGGAGAGCGAGGGAGGGTTGAGGGAGAGCGAGGGAGGGTTGAGGGAGAGCGAGGGAGGGTTGAGGGAGAGCGAGGGAGGGTTGAGGGAGAGAGAGGGAGGGAGGCGGAGAGCGAGGGAGGGAAAGAGAGCGAGGGAGGGAAAGAGAGAGCGAGGGAGGGAAAGAGAGCGAGGGAGGGAAAGAGAGCGAGGGAGGGAAAGAGAGCGAGGGAGGGAAAGAGAGCGAGGGAGGGAAAGAGCGAGGGAGGGAAAGAGCGAGGGAGGGAAAGAGAGAGCGAGGGAGGGAAAGAGAGAGCAAGGGAGGGAAAGAGAGAGCAAGGGAGGGAAAGAGAGAGCAAGGGAGGGAAAGAGAGCGAGGGAGGGAAAGAGAGAGCGAGGGAGGGAAAGAGAGAGCGAGGGAGGGAAAGAGAGAGCGAGGGAGGGAAAGAGAGCGAGGGAGGGAAAGAGAGCGAGGGAGGGAAAGAGAGCGAGGGAGGGAAAGAGAGCGAGGGAGGGAAAGAGAGCGAGAAAGGGAAAGAGAGCGAGAAAGGGAAAGAGAGCGAGAAAGGGAAAGAGAGCGAGAAAGGGAAAGAGAGCGAGAAAGGGAAAGAGAGCGAGAAAGGGAGGAAGGGAGAGAGGGAGAGAGCGAGGGAGGGAGGGAGAGAGCGAGGGAGGGAGGGAGAGAGCGAGGGAGGGAGGGAGAGAGCGAGGGAGGGAGAGAGAGAGCGAGGGAGGGAGAAAGAGAGCGAGGGAGGGAGAGAGAGTGCGAGGGAGGGAGAGAGAGCGAGCGAAGGAGAGAGAGAGCGAGCGAAGGACAGAGAGAGCGAGCGAAGGAGACAGAGCGAGCGAAGGAGAGAGAGAGCGAGCGAAGGAGAGAGAGCGAGCGAAGGAGGGAAAGCGAGCGAAGGAGAGAGAACGAGCAAAAGAGAGAACGAGCGAAGGAGAGAGCGAGCAAAGGAGAGAGAGAGTGAGGGAGGGAGAGAGAGAGCGAGGGAGGGAGAGAGAGAGCGAGGGAAGGAGAGAGAGCGAAGGAAGGAGAGCGAAGGAAGGAGAGAGAGCGAGGGAAGGAGAGAGAGCGAGGGAAGGAGAGAGAGCGAGGGAAGGAGAGAGAGCGAGGGAAGGAGAGAGAGAGCGAGGGAAGGAAAGAGAGAGCGAGGGAAGGAGAGAGAGCGAGGGAAGGAGAGAAAGCGAGGGCGGGAGAGAGAGAGCGAGGGAGGGAAAGAGAGAGCGAGGGAGGGAAAGAGAGAGCGAGGGAGGGAAAGAGAGAGCGAGGGAAGGAAAGAGAGAGCGAGGGAGGGAAAGAGAGAGCGAGGGAGGGAAAGAGAGAGCGAGGGAGGGAAAGAGAGAGCGAGGGAGGGAAAGAGAGAGCGAGGGAGGGAAAGAGAGCGAGGGAGGGAAAGAGAGCGAGAGAGGGAAAGAGAGCGAGAAAGGGAAAGAGAGCGAGAAAGGGAAAGAGAGCGAGAAAGGGAAAGAGAGCGAGAAGGGGAAAGAGCGAGAAGGGGAAAGAGCGAGAAGGGGAAAGAGAGCGAGAAAGGGAAAGAGAGCGAGAAAGGGAAAGAGAGCAAGGGAGGAAGGGAGAGAGGGAGAGAGCGAGGGAGGGAGGGAGCGAGGGAGGGAGGGAGAGCGAGGGAGGGAGGGAGAGAGTGAGGGAGGGAGGGAGAGAGCGAGGGAGGGAGAGAGAGAGCGAGGGAGGGAGAGAGAGCGAGGGAGGGAGAGAGAGCGAGGGAGGGAGAGAGAGAGCGAGGGAGGGAGAGAGTGCGACGGAGGGAGAGAGAGCGAGCGAAGGAGAGAGAGAGCGAGCGAAGGAGAGAGAGAGCGAGCGAAGGAGAGAGAGAGCGAGCGAAGGAGAGAGAGAGCGAGCGAAGGAGAGAGAGAGCGAGCGGAGAGAGCGAGCGAGCGAAGGAGAGAGAGCGAGCAAAGGAGAGAGAGAGCGAGCGAAGGAGAGAGCGAGCGAGCGAAGGAGAGAGCGAGCGAAGGGGAGAGCGAGCGAGCGAAGGAGAGAGAGAGCGAGCGAAGGAGAGAGAGAGCGAGCAAAGGAGAGAGAGAGCGAGCAAAGGAGAGAGAGAGCGAGGGAGGGAGGGAGAGAGGGAGGGAGAGAGACAGCGAAGGAGGGAGAGAGCGAGGAGGGAGGGAGAGAGCGAGGGCGGGAGAGAGAGCGAGGGCGGGGGAGAGAACGAGGGCGGGGGAGAGAACGAGGGCGGGGGAGAGAGAGCGAGCAAAGGAGAGAGAGAGCGAGCGAAGGAGAGAGAGCGAGCGAAGGAGAGAGAGCGAGCGAAGGAGAGAGAGCGAGCGAAGGAGAGAGAGAGCGAGCAAAGGAGAGAGAGAGCGAGCAAAGGAGAGAGAGAGCGAGCAAAGGAGAGAGAGAGCGAGCAAAGGAGAGAGAGAGCGAGCAAAGGAGAGAGAGAGCGAGCAAAGGAGAGAGAGAGCGAGCAAAGGAGAGAGAGAGCGAGCAAAGGAGAGAGCGAACAAAGGAGAGAGAGAGCGAGCAAAGGAGAGAGAGAGCGAGCGAAGGAGAGAGAGAGCGAGGGAGGGAGGGAGAGAGGGAGGGAGAGAGACAGCGAAGGAGGGAGAGAGCGAGGAGGGAGGGAGAGAGCGAGGGCGGGAGAGAGAGCGAGGGCGGGGGAGAGAACGAGGGCGGGGGAGAGAACGAGGGCGGGGGAGAGAACGAGGGCGGGGGAGAGAGAGCGAGCAAAGGAGAGAGAGATCGAGCGAAGGAGAGAGAGCGAGCGAAGGAGAGAGAGCGAGCGAAGGAGGGAGAGAGCGAGCGAAGGAGAGAGAGAGCGAGCGAAGGAGAGAGAGAGCGAGGGAAGGAGAGAGAGAGCGAGGGAAGGAGAGAGAGAGCGAGGGAAGGAGAGAGCGAGCGAGGGAAGGAGAGAGCGAGCGGAGAGAAGCGAGCGAAGGAGAGAGCGAGCGAAGGAAAGAGCGAGCGAAGGAGAGAGCGAGCGAAGGAAAGAGCGAGCGAAGGAGAGAGCGAGCGAAGGAGAGCGAGCGAAGGAGAGAGCGAGCGAAGGAGAGCGCAAGCGAAGGAGAGAGCGAGCGAAGGAGAGAGCGAGCGAAGGAGAGAGCGAGCGAAGGAGAGAGCGAGCGAAGGAGAGAGCGAGCGAAGGAGAGAGCGGGCGAAGGAGAGAGCCGGCGAAGGAGAGAGCCGGCGAAGGAGAGAGCGGGTGAAGGAGAGAGAGAGCGAGCGAAGGAGAGAGAGAGCGAGCCAAGGAGAGAGAGAGCGAGCCAAGGAGAGAGAGAGCGAGCAAAGGAGAGAGAGAGCGAGCGAAGGAGAGAGAGAGCGAGCGAAGGAGAGAGAGCGAGCGAAGGAGAGAGAGCGAGCGAAGGAGAGAGAGCGAGCGAAGGAGAGAGAGCGAGCGAAGGAGAGAGAGCGAGCGAAGGAGAGAGAGCGAGCGAAGGAGAGAGAGCGAGCGAAGGAGAGAGAGCGAGCGAAGGAGGGAGAGAGCTAGCGAAGGAGGGAGAGAGCGAGCGAAGGAGAGAGACAGCGAGCGAAGGAGAGAGAGAGCGAGGGAAGGAGAGAGAGAGCGAGGGAAGGAGAGAGAGAGCGAGGGAAGGAGAGAGAGAGCGAGGGAGGGAAAGAGAGAGCGAGGGAGGGTTGAGGGAGAGCGAGGGAGGGTTGAGGGAGAGCGAGGGAGGGTTGATGGAGAGCGAGGGAGGGTTGATGGAGAGCGAGGTAGGGTTGAGGGAGAGAGAGGGAGGGAGGCGGAGAGCGAGGTAGGGTTGAGGGAGAGAGAGGGAGGGAGGCGGAGAGCGAGGGAGGGAAAGAGAGCGAGGGAGGGAAAGAGAGCGAGGGAGGGAAAGAGAGCGAGGGAGGGAAAGAGAGCGAGGGAGGGAAAGAGAGCGAGGGAGGGAAAGAGAGCGAGGGAGGGAAAGAGCGAGGGAGGGAAAGAGCGAGGGAGGGAAAGAGCGAGGGAGGGAAAGAGCGAGGGAGGGAAAGAGCGAGGGAGGGAAAGAGAGAGCGAGGGAGGGAAAGAGAGAGCGAGGGAGGGAAAGAGAGCGAGGGAGGGAAAGAGAGAGCGAGGGAGGGAAAGAGAGAGCGAGGGAGGGAAAGAGAGAGCGAGGGAGGGAAAGAGAGAGCGAGGGAGGGAAAGAGAGAGCGAGGGAGGGAAAGAGAGCGAGGGAGGGAAAGAGAGCGAGGGAGGGAAAGAGAGCGAGGGAGGGAAAGAGAGCGAGAAAGGGAAAGAGAGCGAGAAAGGGAAAGAGAGCGAGAAAGGGAAAGAGAGCGAGAAGAGGAAAGAGAGCGAGAAAGAGAAAGAGAGCGAGAAAGGGAAAGAGAGCGAGAAAGGGAAAGAGAGCGAGAAAGGGAGGAAGGGAGAGAGGGAGAGAGCGAGGGAGGGAGGGAGAGAGCGAGGGAGGGAGGGAGAGAGCGAGGGAGGGAGGGAGAGAGCGAGGGAGGGAGAGAGAGTGCGAGGGAGGGAGAGAGAGCGAGCGAAGGAGAGAGAGAGCGAGCGAAGGAGAGAGAGAGCGAGCGAAGGAGAGAGAGAGCGAGCGAAGGAGAGAGAGAGCGAGCGAAGGAGACAGAGCGAGCGAAGGAGACAGAGCGAGCGAAGGAGACAGAGCGAGCGAAGGAGAGAGAGAGCGAGCGAAGGAGAGAGAGCGAGCGAAGGAGAGAAAGCGAGCGAAGGAGAGAAAGCGAGCGAAGGAGAGAGAACGAGCAAAAGAGAGAGAACGAGCGAAGGAGAGAGCGAGCAAAGGAGAGAGAGAGTGAGGGAGGGAGAGAGAGCGCGAGGGAGGGAGAGAGAGAGCGAGGGAAGGAGAGAGCGAAGGAAGGAGAGCGAAGGAAGGAGAGAGAGCGAGGGAAGGAGAGAGAGCGAGGGAAGGAGAGAGAGCGAGGGAAGGAGAGAGAGCGAGGGAAGGAGAGAGAGCGAGGGAAGGAGAGAGAGAGCGAGGGAAGGAAAGAGAGAGCGAGGGAAGGAGAGAGAGCGAGGGAAGGAGAGAAAGCGAGGGCGGGAGAGAGAGAGCGAGGGAGGGAAAGAGAGAGCGAGGGAGGGAAAGAGAGAGCGAGGGAGGGAAAGAGAGAGCGAGGGAGGGAAAGAGAGAGCGAGGGAGGGAAAGAGAGAGCGAGGGAGGGAAAGAGAGAGCGAGGGAGGGAAAGAGAGAGCGAGGGAAGGAAAGAGAGAGCGAGGGAGGGAAAGAGAGAGCGAGGGAGGGAAAGAGAGAGCGAGGGAGGGAAAGAGAGAGCGAGGGAGGGAAAGAGAGCGAGGGAGGGAAAGAGAGCGAGGGAGGGAAAGAGAGCGAGAAAGGGAAAGAGAGCGAGAAAGGGAAAGAGAGCGAGAAAGGGAAAGAGAGCGAGAAGGGGAAAGAGCGAGAAGGGGAAAGAGAGCGAGAAAGGGAAAGAGAGCGAGAAAGGGAAAGAGAGCAAGGGAGGAAGGGAGAGAGGGAGAGAGCGAGGGAGGGAGGGAGCGAGGGAGGGAGGGAGAGCGAGGGAGGAAGGGAGAGAGCGAGGGAGGGAGGGAGAGAGCGAGGGAGGGAGAGAGAGAGCGAGGGAGGGAGAGAGAGAGCGAGGGAGGGAGAGAGTGCGACGGAGGGAGAGAGTGCGACGGAGGGAGAGAGAGCGAGCGAAGGAGAGAGCGAGCGAAGGAGAGAGAGAGCGAGCGAAGGAGAGAGAGAGCGAGCGAAGGAGAGAGAGAGCGAGCGAAGGAGAGAGAGAGCGAGCGAAGGAGAGAGAGAGCGAGCGAAGGAGAGAGAGAGCGAGCGAAGGAGAGAGAGAGCGGGCGAAGGAGAGAGCGAGCGAGCGAAGGAGAGAGAGCGAGCAAAGGGGAGAGAGAGCGAGCGAAGGAGAGAGCGAGCGAGCGAAGGAGAGAGCGAGCGAAGGGGAGAGCGAGCGAGCGAAGGAGAGAGAGAGCGAGCAAAGGAGAGAGAGAGCGAGCAAAGGAGAGAGAGAGCGAGCAAAGGAGAGAGAGAGCGAGCAAAGGAGAGAGAGAGCGAGCAAAGGAGAGAGAGAGCGAGCAAAGGAGAGAGAGAGCGAGCGAAGGAGAGAGAGAGCGAGCGAAGGAGAGAGAGAGCGAGGGAGGGAGGGAGAGAGGGAGGGAGAGAGACAGCGAAGGAGGGAGAGAGCGAGGAGGGAGGGAGGGAGAGAGCGAGGGCGGGAGAGAGAGCGAGGGCGGGGGAGAGAACGAGGGCGGGGGAGAGAACGAGGGCGGGGGAGAGAGAGCGAGCAAAGGAGAGAGAGAGCGAGCGAAGGAGAGAGAGCGAGCGAAGGAGAGAGAGCGAGCGAAGGAGAGAGAGCGAGCGAAGGAGGGAGAGAGCGAGCGAAGGAGAGAGAGAGCGAGGGAAGGAGAGAGAGAGCGAGGGAAGGAGAGAGAGAGCGAGGGAAGGAGAGAGCGAGCGGAGAGAAGCGAGCGAAGGAGAGAGCGAGCGAAGGAAAGAGCGAGCGAAGGAGAGAGCGAGCGAAGGAGAGAGCGAGCGAAGGAGAGAGCGAGCGAAGGAGAGAGCGAGCGAAGGAGAGAGCGAGCGAAGGAGAGAGCGAGCGAAGGAGAGAGCGAGCGAAGGAGAGCGAGCGAAGGAGAGCGAGCGAAGGAGAGAGCGAGCGAAGGAGAGCGCGAGCGAAGGAGAGAGCGAGCGAAGGAGAGAGTGAGCGAAGGAGAGAGCGAGCGAAGGAGAGAGCGAGCGAAGGAGAGAGCCGGCGAAGGAGAGAGCCGGCGAAGGAGAGAGCGGGTGAAGGAGAGAGAGAGCGAGCGAAGGAGAGAGAGAGCGAGCAAAGGAGAGAGAGAGCGAGCGAAGGAGAGAGAGCGAGCGAAGGAGAGAGAGCGAGCGAAGGAGAGAGAGCGAGCGAAGGAGAGAGAGCGAGCGAAGGAGAGAGAGCGAGCGAAGGAGGGAGAGAGCTAGCGAAGGAGGGAGAGAGCGAGCGAAGGAGAGAGACAGCGAGCGAAGGAGAGAGAGAGCGAGGGAAGGAGAGAGAGAGCAAGGGAAGGAGAGAGAGAGCGAGGGAAGGAGAGAGAGAGCGAGGGAAGGAGAGAGAGCGAGGGAAGGAGAGAGAGAGAGCGAGGGAAGCAGAGGGAGAGCGAGGGAAGGAGAGAGACATCGAGCGGAGAGAGAGAAGCGAGGGCGGGAGAGGGAGAGCGAGGGCGGGAGAGAGAGAGCGAGGGCGGGAGAGAGCGAGGGCGGGAGAGAGAGAGCGAGGGCGGGAGAGAGAGAGCGAGGGCGGGAGAGAGAGAGCGAGCAAAGGAGAGAGAGAGAGCGAGCAAAGGAGAGAGAGAGAGCGAGCAAAGGAGAGAGAGAGCGAGGGAGGGAGAGAGAGAGCGAGGGCGGGAGAGGGAGAGCGAGGGCGGGAGAGGGAGAGCGAGGGCGGGAGAGGGAGAGCGAGGGCGGGAGAGGGAGAGCGAGGGCGGGAGAGGGAGAGCGAGGGCGGGAGAGGGAGAGCGAGGGCGGGAGAGGGAGAGCGAGGGGCGGGAGAGAGAGAGCGAGGGCGGGAGAGAGAGAGCGAGGGCGGGAGAGAGAGAGCGAGGGCGGGAGAGAGAGAGCGAGGGCGGGAGAGAGAGAGCGAGGGCGGGAGAGGGAGAGCGAGGGCGGGAGAGGGAGAGCGAGGGCGGGAGAGGGAGAGCGAGGGGCGGGAGAGGGAGAGCGAGGGCGGGAGAGGGAGAGCGAGGGCGGGAGAGGGAGAGCGAGGGGCGGGAGAGGGAGAGCGAGGGCGGGAGAGGGAGAGCGAGGGCGGGAGAGGGAGAGCGAGGGCGGGAGAGGGAGAGCGAGGGCGGGAGAGGGAGAGCGAGGGCGGGAGAGGGAGAGCGAGGGCGGGAGAGAGAGAGCGAGGGCGGGAGAGGGAGAGCGAGGGCGGGAGAGAGAGAGCGAGGGCGGGAGAGAGAGAGCGAGCGAAGGAGAGAGAGAGCGAGCGAAGGAGAGAGAGAGCGAGCGAAGGAGAGAGAGAGCGAGCGAAGGAGAGAGAGAGCGAGCGAAGGAGAGAGCGAGCGAAGGAGAGAGAGAGCGAGCGAAGGAGAGAGAGAGCGAGCGAAGGAGAGAGAGAGCGAGCGAAGGAGAGAGAGAGCGAGGGAGGGAGAGAGAGCGAGGGAGGGAGAGAGAGCGAGGGAGGGAGAGAGAGCGAGGGAGGGAGAGAGCGAGGGAGGGAGAGAGCGAGGGAGGGAGAGAGCGAGGGAGGGAGAGAGCGAGGGAGGGAGAGAGCGAGGGAGGGAGAGAGCGAGGGAGGGAGAGAGAGAACATGGAGAGAGAGAGCTAGGGAGGGAGAGAGCGAGCGAGGGAAGGAGAGAGAGGGAGCGAGGGAGCGAGAGGGACGGAGCGAGGGAGGGAGAGAGAGGGAGCGAGGGAGGGAGAGAGAGGGAGCGAGGGAGGGAGAGAGAGGGAGCGAGGGAGGGAGAGAGACAGAGCGAGGGAGGGAGAGAGACAGAGCGAGGGAGGGAGAGAGACAGAGCGAGGGAGGGAGAGAGACAGAGCGAGGGAGGGAGAGAGAGCGAGGGAGGGAGAGAGAGCGAGGGAGGGAGGGAGAGGGAGCGAGGGAGGGAGGGAGAGGGAGCGAGGGAGGGAGAGAGAGCGAGGGAGGGAGAGAAAGCGAGGGAGGGAGAGAGAGCGAGGGAGGGAGAGAGAGCGAGGGAGGGAGAGAGAGCGAGGGAGGGAGAGAGAGCGAGGGAGGGAGAGAGAGCGAGGGAGGGAGAGCGAGGGAGGGAGAGAGGGCGAGCGAATTAGAGAGTGAGCGAAGGAGAGAGAGAGCGAGCGAAGGAGAGAGAGAGCGAGCGAAGGAGAGTGAGAGCGAGCGAAGGAGAGAGAGAGCGAGCGAAGGAGAGAGAGAGCGAGCGTAGGAGAGAGAGAGCGAGCGAAGGAGAGAGAGAGCGAGGGAAGGAGAGAGAGCGAGGGAAGGGGAGAGAGAGCGAGGGAAGGAGAGAGAGCGAGGGAAGGAGGGAGAGCGAGGGAAGGAGGGAGAGAGCGAGGGAAGGAGGGAGAGAGCGAGGGAAGGAGGGAGAGAGCGAGGGAAGGAGGGAGAGAGCGAGGGAAGGAGGGAGAGAGCGAGGGAAGGAGAGAGCGAGGGAAGGAGAGAGAGCGAGGGAAGGAGAGAGAGCAAGGGAAGGAGAGAGAGCGAGGGAAGGAGAGAGAGCGAGTGAAGGAGAGTGAACGAGAGAGAGAGCGAGTGAAGGAGAGAGAGTGAAAGAGAGACAGAGAGCGAGTGAAGGAGAGAGAGCGAGTGAAGGAGAGAGAGAGCAAGTGAAGGAGAGAGAGAGAGCAAGTGAAGGAGAGAGAGAGCGCGAGTGAAGGAAGGAGAGAGAGAGTGAATGAGAGAAGGCGAGGGAGGGAGAGAGAGAGCGAGTGAAGGAGAGGGAGATCGAGAGATGAAGGAGAGAGCGAGTGAAGGAGAGGGAGATCGAGAGATGGAGGTAGAGCGAGTGAAGGAGAGAAAGAGCGAGTGAAGGAGGGAGAGCGAGTGAAGGAGGGAGAGAGCGAGTGAAGGAGGGAGAGAGCGAGTGAAGGAGAGAGAGAGCGAGTGAAGGAGAGAGAGCGAGTGAAGGAGAGAGAGCGAGAGTGAAGGAGAGAGAGCGAGAGTGAAGGAGAGAGAGAGCGAGAGTGAAGGAGAGAGAGAGCGAGAGTGAAGGAGAGAGAGAGGGAGAGAGTGAAGGAGGGAGAGAGCGAGTGAAGGAGGGAGAGAGCGAGTGAAGGAGGGAGAGAGCGAGAGAAGGAGGGAGAGAGCGAGTGAAGGAGGGAGAGAGCGAGTGAAGGAGAGAGAGAGCGAGTGAAGGAGAGAGAGCGAGAGTGAAGGAGAGAGAGCGAGAGTGAAGGAGAGAGAGAGCGAGAGTGAAGGAGAGAGAGAGCGAGAGTGAAGGACAGAGAGGGAGTGAAGGAGGGAGAGAGCGAGTGAAGGAGGGAGAGAGCGAGTGAAGTAGAGAGAGAGCGAGTGAAGGAGAGAGAGAGCCAGTGAAGGAGAGAGAGCGAGAGTGAAGGAGAGAGAGCGAGAGTGAAGGAGGGAGAGAGCGAGAGTGAAGGAGAGAGGGAGAGAGTGAAGGAGGGAGAGAGCGAGTGAAGGAGGGAGAGAGCGAGTGAAGGAGGGAGAGAGCGAGTGAAGGAGGGAGAGAGCGAGAGAAGGAGGGAGAAAGCGAGAGAAGGAGGGAGAGAGCGTGAGAAGGAGGGAGAGAGCGAGAGAAGGAGGGAGAGAGCGAGAGAAGGAGGGAGAGAGCGAGCGGAGGGAGAGAGAGAGTGAAGGAGGGAGAGAGAGAGTAAAGGAGGCAGAGAGCGAGTGAAGGAGGGAGAGAGCGAGTGAAGGAGGGAGAGAGAGTGTGAAGGAGAGAGAGTGGAGAGAGAGCGAGAGATGGAGGGAGAGCGAGTGAAGGAGGGAGAGAGCGAGTGAAGGAGGGAGAGAGCGAGCGAAGGAGAGAGAGAGCGAGCGAAGGAGAGAGAGAGCGAGGGAAGGAGAGAGCGAGCGAGGGAAGGAGAGAGAGAGCGAGGGAAGGAGAGAGAGAGCGAGGGAAGGAGAGAGAGAGCGAGGGAAGGAGAGAGAGAGCGAGGGAAGGAGAGAGAGAGCGAGGGAAGGAGAGAGAGAGCGAGGGAAGGAGAGAGAGAGCGAGGGAAGGAGAGAGAGAGCGAGGGAAGGAGAGAGAGCGAGGGAAGGAGAGAGAGAGAGCGAGGGAAGGAGAGAGAGAGCGAGGGAAGGAGAGAGAGAGAGCGAGGGAAGAAGAGAGAGAGAGCGAGGGAAGAAGAGAGAGAGAGCGAGGGAAGAGAGAGCGAGCGAAGGAGAGAGAGAGCGAGCGAAGGAGAGAGAGAGCGAGCGAAGGAGAGAGTGAGCGAGCGAAGGAGAGAGAGAGCGAGCGGAGAGAGAGAGCGAGCGAAGGAGAGAGAGAGCGAGCGAAGGAGAGAGAGAGCGAGCGAAGGAGAGAGAGAGCGAAGGAGAGAGCGAGCGAAGGAGAGAGAGAGCGAGCGAAGGAGAGAGAGAGCGAGCGAAGGAGAGAGAGAGCGAGCGAAGGAGAGAGAGAGCGAGCGAAGGAGAGAGAGAGAGCGAGCGAAGGAGAGAGAGAGCGAGCGAAGGAGAGAGAGAGAGCGAGCGAAGGAGAGAGAGAGCGAGCGAAGGAGAGAGAGAGCGAGGGAGGGAGAGAGAGCGAGGGAGGGAGAGAGAGCGAGGGAGGGAAAGCGAGGGAGGGAGAGAGCGAGGGAGGGAGAGAGCGAGGGAGGGAGAGAGCGAGGGAGGGAGAGAGCGAGGGAGGGAGAGCGCGAGGGAGGGAGAGAGCGAGGGAGGGAGAGAGCGAGGGAGGGAGAGAGCGAGGGAGGGAGAGAGCGAGGGAGGGAGAGAGCGAGGGAGGGAGAGAGAGAACATGGAGAGAGAGAGAGAGAGAGCTAGGGAGGGAGAGAGCGAGCGAGGGAAGGAGAGGGAGCGAGGGAGGGAGAGGGACGGAGCGAGGGAGGGAGAGGGAGAGAGGGAGGTAGAGAGAGGGAGCGAGGGAGGGAGAGAGAGGGAGCGAGGGAGGGAGAGAGAGGGAGCGAGGGAGGGAGAGAGACAGAGCGTGGGAGGGAGAGGGAGCGAGGGAGGGAGGGAGAGGGAGCGAGGGAGGGAGGGAGAGGGAGCGAGGCAGGGAGAGAGAGGGAGCGAGGGAGGGAGAGAGTGCGAGGGAGGGAGAGAGCGCGAGGGAGGGAGAGAGAGCGAGGGAGGGAGAGAGAGCGAGGGAGGGAGAGAGAGCGAGGGAGGGAGAGCGAGGGAGGGAGAGAGGGCGAGCGAAGGAGAGAGCGAGCGAAGGAGAGAGAGAGCGAGCGAAGGAGAGAGAGAGCGAGCGAAGGAGAGAGAGAGCGAGCGAAGGAGAGAGAGAGCGAGCGAAGGAGAGAGAGAGCGAGCGAAGGAGAGAGAGAGCGAGGGAAGGAGAGAGAGCGAGGGAAGGAGAGAGAGCGAGGGAAGGAGGGAGAGAGCGAGAGAAGGAGGGAGAGAGCGAGGGAAGGAGGGAGAGCGAGGGAAGGAGAGAGAGCGAGTGAAGGAGAGAGAGCGAGTGAAGGAGAGAGAGCGAGTGAAGGAGAGTGAACGAGAGAGAGAGCGAGTGAAGGAGAGAGAGTGAAAGAGAGAGAGAGAGCGAGTGAAGGAGAGAGTGCACGAGAGAGAGAGCGAGTGAAGGAGAGAGAGCGAGTGAAGGAGAGAGAGAGCGAGTGAAGGAGAGAGAGAGCGAGTGAAGGAGAGAGAGAGCAAGTGAAGGAGAGAGAGAGCGCGAGTGAAGGAAGGAGAGAGAGAGTGAATGAGAGAAGGCGAGGGAGGGAGAGAGAGAGCGAGTGAAGGAGAGGGAGATCGAGAGATGAAGGAGAGAGCGAGTGAAGGAGAGGGAGATCGAGAGATGGAGGTAGAGCGAGTGAAGGAGAGAAAGAGCGAGTGAAGGAGGGAGAGAGCGAGTGAAGGAGGGAGAGAGCGAGTGAAGGAGGGAGAGAGCGAGTGAAGGAGAGAGAGCGAGTGAAGGAGAGAGAGCGAGTGAAGGAGAGAGAGCGAGAGTGAAGGAGAGAGAGAGCGAGAGTGAAGGAGAGAGAGAGCGAGAGTGAAGGAGGGAGAGAGCGAGTGAAGGAGGGAGAGAGCGAGTGAAGGAGGGAGAGAGCGAGTGAAGGAGGGAGAGAGCGAGAGAAGGAGGGAGAGAGCGAGAGAAGGAGGGAGAGAGCGAGTGAAGGAGAGAGAGAGCGAGTAAAGGAGAGAGAGAGCGAGTGAAGGAGAGAGAGCGAGAGTGAAGGAGAGAGAGAGCGAGAGTGAAGGAGAGAGAGAGCGAGAGTGAAGGAGAGAGAGCGAGAGTGAAGGAGAGAGAGGGAGTGAAGGAGGGAGAGAGCGAGTGAAGGAGGGAGAGAGCGAGTGAAGGAGAGAGAGAGAGCGAGTGAAGGAGAGAGAGCGAGAGTGAAGGAGAGAGAGCGAGAGTGAAGGAGAGAGAGAGCGAGAGTGAAGGAGAGAGAGAGCGAGAGTGAAGGAGAGAGAGAGCGAGAGTGAAGGAGAGAGAGAGCGAGAGTGAAGGAGGGAGAGAGCGAGAGTGAAGGAGAGAGAGAGCGAGAGTGAAGGAGAGAGGGAGAGAGTGAAGGAGGGAGAGAGCGAGTGAAGGAGGGAGAGAGCGAGTGAAGGAGGGAGAGAGCGAGTGAAGGAGGGAGAGAGCGAGTGAAGGAGGGAGAGAGCGAGTGAAGGAGGGAGAGAGCGAGAGAAGGAGGGAGAAAGCGAGAGAAGGAGGGAGAGAGCTTGAGAAGGAGGGAGAGAGCGAGAGAAGGAGGGAGAGAGCGAGAGAAGGAGGGAGAGAGCGAGCGGAGGGAGAGAGAGAGTGAAGGAGGGAGAGAGAGAGTAAAGGAGGGAGAGAGCGAGTGAAGGAGGGAGAGAGCGAGTGAAGGAGGGAGAGAGCGAGTGAAGGAGGGAGAGAGCGAGTGAAGGAGGGAGAGAGAGTGTGAAGGAGAGAGAGAGTGGAGAGAGAGCGAGAGATGGAGGGAGAGCGAGTGAAGGAGGGAGAGCGAGTGAAGGAGGGAGAGCGAGTGAAGGAGGGAGAGAGCGAGTGAAGGAAGGAGAGAGCGAGTGAAGGAGGGAGAGAGCAAGTGAAGGAGAGAGTGAAGGAGAGAGAGAGAGATAGAGAGTGAAGGAGAGAGAGCGAGAGGGTGGCCGAGAGAGCGAGCGAGTGGAGGAGGGAGAGAGCGAGCGAGTGAACGAGAGAGGGAGTGAAGGAGGGGGAGAGAGAGAGAGTGAAGGAGGGAGAGAGAGAGTGAAGGAGGGAGAGGGAGAAGGAGGGAGAGAGTGAAGGCGGGAGAGAGTGAACGAGAGAGCGAGTGAACGAGAGAGCGAGTGAACGAGTGAACGAGAGAGTGAATGAGAGAGAGTGAACGAGAGAGAGTGAACGAGAGAGAGAGTGAACGAGAGAGAGAGAGTGAACGAGAGAGAGAGAGTGAACGAGAGAGAGAGAGAGAGTGAACGAGAGAGAGAGAGAGTGAAGGACCGAGACTGAGTGAAGGACAGAGACCGAGTGAACGAGAGAGAGAGAGCGATGAAGGAGGGGTGCTCTCTTCGTTACCTGAAGGTTTGAGAGTTGAGTGAATGATTTCTCACACCCCGGCTGTGCACATTTGTAGGGCCGATCTCCTGTGTGGATTCTACCAGAGACACAGAGGAGATTAAACAGCATCACATCGTCCAGGGGCACAGGACAACGCTCACCCTCACACACAGCCCCCTACACACACACACACCCTACACACACACACACACTCGCGCTACACACACACACACACACACACACACACACACACACACACACACACACCCCCTACACACACACACCCCCTACACACACACAGCTACACACACACACAGCTACACACACACACAGCTACACACACACACAGCTACACACACACACAGCTACACACACACACACACACCCCTACACATACATACACCCCTCTACACACATACACACACCCCCTACACACATACACACACCCCCCTACACATACACACACCGCTACACACACTCACACACTGC
This sequence comes from Carcharodon carcharias, assembly GCF_017639515.1. Taxonomy (NCBI): domain Eukaryota; kingdom Metazoa; phylum Chordata; class Chondrichthyes; order Lamniformes; family Lamnidae; genus Carcharodon; species Carcharodon carcharias. Next base: position 188,044 of record NW_024470850.1, read on the forward strand.
TACACACACACACACACACACATCCCCCTACACACATACACACACCCCTCTACACAAATACACACATCCCCTACACACACAGACACACCGCGCTACACATACACACACCCCTACACACACACACTACACACACACACACACCCCTACACACACACACACCCCTACACACACACACCGCGCTACACACACACACACACACCCCTACACACACACACACACCCCTACACACACACACACACCCCTACACACACACACCCCGCTACACACACACACACCCCGCTACACACACACACACCCCGCTACACACATACACACACACCCCTTACACACATACACACACACACCCCCCTACACACACACACCCCCCTACACACACACACCCCCCTACACACACACACCCCCCTACACACACACACCCCCCTACACACACACACCCCCCTACACACACACACACACACACACCCCTACACACACACACACCCCCACCTACACACACACACACCCCCACCTACACACACACACACAGAGCCCTACACACACACCGCCCTACACACACACACACACCGCCCTACACACACACACACCGCCCTACACACACACACACCGCCCTACACACACACACACCGCCCTACACACACACACACCGCCCTACACACACACACACACACCGCCCTACACACACACCGCCCTACACACACACACACCGCCCTACACACACACACACCGCCCTACACACACACACACACCGCCCTACACACACACACACACCGCCCTACACACACACACACACCGCCCTACACACACACACACACCGCCCTACACACACACACACACCGCCCTACACACACACACACACCGCCCTACACACACACACACACCGCCCTACACACACACACACACACCGCCCTACACACACACACACACACCGCCCTACACACACACACACACCGCCCTACACACACACACACCGCCCTACACACACACACACCGCCCTACACACACACACACACCGCCCTACACACACACACACCGCCCTACACACACACACACCGCCCTACACACACACACACCGCCCTACACACACACACACACACACACACACCCCTACACACACACACCCCCCTACACACACACACCCCCCTACACACACACACCCCCCTACACACACACACCCCCCTACACACACACACACACACAGCGGCCTACACACACACACACACACACACACACACACACACACACAGCGCCCTACACACACACACACGCCCCCCTACACACACACACACACAGCGCCCTACACACACACACGCCCCCCTACACACACACAGCGCCCTACACACACACAGCGCCCTACACACACACAGCGCCCCCCTACACACACACAGCGCCCCCCTACACAAACACACGCCCCCTTACACACACACACCGCCCTACACACACACACCGCCCTACACACACACACCGCCCTACACACACACACCCACCACTCACACACACACACCCACCCCTCACACACACACCCTCTCTCTCACACACACACCCTCTCTCTCACACACACACCCTCTCTCTCACACACACACCCTCTCTCACACACACACACCCCTCTCACAAACACACACACCCCTCTCACACACACACACACCCCTCTCTCACACACACACCCCCTCTCTCACACACACACCCCCCTCTCTCACACACACACCCCCCTCTCTCACACACACACCCCCCTCTCTCACACACACACCCCCCTCTCACACACACACCCCCCTCTCACACACACACACCCCCCTCTCTCACACACACCCCCCTCTCACACACACACCCCCCTCTCACACACACACCCCCCTCTCACACACACACCCCTCTCTCACACACACACCCCTCTCTCACACACACACCCCTCTCTCACACAGACACACCTCTCTCACACACACACCCCTCTCTCACACACACACCCCTCTCTCACACACACACCCCTCTCTCACACACACACCCCTCTCTCACACACACACCCCTCTCTCACACACACACCCCTCTCTCACACACACACACACACACACACACACCCCTCTCTCACACACACACACACACACACACACCCCTCTCTCACACACACACACCCCTCTCTCACACACACACACACACACACACACACCCCTCTCTCACACACACACACCCCTCTCTCACACACACACACACACACTCCCATCTCTCACACACATACCCCTCTCTCTCACACACACCCCTCTCTCTCAAACACACACACACACCCCTCTCTCACACACACACACACCCCTCTCTCTCACACACACACACACCCCTCTCTCTCACACACACACACCCCCCCCTCTCTCACACACACACCCCCCTCTCACACACACACACACACACCCCCCTCTCACACACACACACACACACCCCTCTCTCACACACACACACCCCCCCCTCTCTCACACACACACACCCCCCCCTCTCTCACACACACACACCCCTCTCTCACACACACACACCCCCCTCTCTCACACACACACACACACCCTCCTCTCACACACACACACACCCCCCTCTCTCACACACACACACACACCCCTCTCTCACACACACACACACCCCTCTCTCACACACACACACACACCCCCCTCTCACACACACACACACACCCCCCTCTCACACACACACCCCTCTCTCACACACACACACCCCTCTCTCACACACACACACCCCTCTCTCACACACACACACCCCTCTCTCACACACACACACCCCTCTCTCACACACACACACCCCTCTCTCACACACACACACCCCTCTCTCACACACACACACCCCTCTCTCACACACACACACCCCTCTCTCACACACACACACTCTCTCTCACACACACACCTCCATAGTCTCTCTCACACACACACACCTCCATACTCTCTCTCACACACACACACCTCCATACTCTCTCTCACACACACACACCCCTCTCTCACACACACAAACACACCCCTCTCTCACACACACACACCCCTCTCTCACACACACACACCTATCTCTCTCTCACACACACACACCCCTCTCTCCCACACACAAACACACCGCTCTTTCTCACACACACACACCCCTCTCTCTCTCACACACACACACCCCTCTCTCACACACATACCCCTCTCTCTCACACACACACACCCCTCTCTCACACACACACACACCCCTCTCTCACACACACACACCCCTCTCTCACACACACACACCCCTCTCTCTCACACACACACCCCTCTCTCACACACACACACCCCTCTCTCACACACACACACCCCTCTCTCACACACACACACCCCTCTCTCACACACACACACACCCCCCTCTCTCACACACACACACACACCCCTCTCTCACACACACACACACACCCCTCTCTCTCACACACACACACACCCCCCACTCTCTCACACACACACACACCCCCCTCTCACACACACACACCCCTCTCTCTCACACACACACACACCCCCCTCTCTCTCACACACACACACACCCCCCTCTCTCACACACACACACCCCCCTCTCTCTCACACACACACACACACCCCCCTCTCTCACACACACACACACCCCTCTCTCACACACACACACACACCCCTCTCTCACACACACACACACCCCTCTCTCACACACACACACACCCCTCTCTCACACACACACACACACCCTCCTCTCACATACACACACACCCCCCTCTCTCACACACACACACACACCCCTCTCTCACACACACACACACCCCTCTCTCACACACACACACACACCCCCCTCTCTCTCACACACCCCTCTCTCACACACACACACCCCTCTCTCACACACACACACCCCTCTCTCACACACACACACCCCTCTCTCACACACACACACCCCTCTCTCACACACACACACCCCTCTCTCACACACACACACACCCCCCTCTCTCACACACACACACACCCCCCTCTCTCACACACACACACACCCCCCTCTCTCACACACACACACACACCCCTCTCTCTCACACACACACACACCCCCCTCTCTCTCACACACACACACACCCCCCTCTCACACACACACACACACACCCCTCTCTCTCACACACACACACACCCCCCTCTCTCTCACACACACACACACCCCCCTCTCTCACACACACACACCCCCCTCTCTCTCACACACACACACACACACCCCCCTCTCTCACACACACACACACACCCCCCTCTCTCACACACACACACACCCCTCTCTCACACACACACACACACCCCTCTCTCACACACACACACACCCCTCTCTCACACACACACACACCCCTCTCTCACACACACACACACCCCCCTCTCTCACACACACACACACCCCTCTCTCTCACACACACACCCTCCTCCCTCTGCTCTGCACCGCACCCTCGACCCCTCTCCCGCAACCCCCCTCCAGCCTCCTGTGTCCCCCCTGCCCTCCACCCTATCGCGCCCCTGCCCACCTTATGTGTTGCTGCAGGTGAGAGAGCTGTCGAAAACTCTTTTGACAGTAGTTGCAGCTGTAGGGCTTAGCTCCTGAGTGGATGCGGATGTGCTGGGCCAGGTACGAGGTGTTGGCAAATGTCTTTGAACAATGAGGACAATGATGGGGCTTGGATTCTGTGTGAGACTTCGCGTGAATCTGCATTTCTGACTTTGACAGGAAGGTCAGAGGACAGATCCTGCACCTGGAGACCAACAGGGAGCATTAGACCCTCCGACAGTGCGGCTCTCCCTCAGCACCGACCCTCCAACAGTGCGGCTCTCCCTCAGCACTGACCCTCCGACAGTGCGGATCTCCCTCAGGACTGACCCTCCGACAGTGCGGCTCTCCCTCAGCACTGACCCTCCGACAGTGCGGCTCTCCATCATTACTGACCCTCCGACAGTGCGGATCTCACTCAGCACTGACCCTCCGACAGTGCGGCTCTCCCTCAGCACTGACCCTCCGACATTACGGCTCTCCCTCAGCACTGACCCTCCGACAGTGCGGCTCTCCCTCAGCACTGACCCTCCGACAGTGCGGCTCTCCCACAGCACTGACCGTCCGACAGTGCGGCTCTCCCTCAGCACTGACCCTCCGACAGTGCGGCTCTCCCTCAGCACTGACCCTCCGACAGTGCGGCTCTCCCTCAGCACTGACCCTCCGACATTACGGCTCTCCCTCAGCACTGACCCTCCGACAGTGCGGCTCTCCCTCAGCACTGACCCTCCGACAGTGCGGCTCTCCCTCAGTACTGACCCTCCGACAGTGCGGCTCCCCCTCAGTACTGACCCTCCGACAGTGCATCTCTCCCTCAGTACGGACCCTCCCACAGTGCGGCTCTCCCTCAGTACTGACCCTCCGACAGAGCGCCACTCCCTCAGTACTCACCCTACGACAGTGCGGCTCTCCCACAGTACTGACTCTCCGACAATGCGGCTCCCCCTCAGTACTGACCCTCTCTCAGCGCTGACCCTCCGACAGTGCAGCTCTCCCTCAGCACTGACCCTCCGACGGTGCGGAACTCCCTCAGCACTGACCCTCCGAAAGTGCAGAACTCCCTCAGCACTGACCCTCCGAAAGTGCAGAACTCCCTCAGCACTGACCCTCCGACAATGTGGCTCCCCCTCAGTACTGACCCTCCCTCAGCACTGACCCTCCGACAGTGCGGCTCACCCTCAGCACTGACCCTCCGACAATGTGGCTCCCCCTCAGTACTGACCCTCCCTCAGCGCTGACCCTCCGACAGTGCGGCTCTCCCTCAATACTGACCCTCCTACAGTGCGAATCTCCCTCAGAACTGACCCTCCGACAGTGCGGCTCTCCCTCAATACTGACCCTCTGACAGTGCGGCTCTCCCTCAGCACTGACCCTCCGACAGTGTGGCGCTCCCTCAGCACTGACCCTCCGACAGTGCGGCGTTACCTCAGCACGGACCCTCCGACAGCACTGACCCTCCGACAGTGCGGCTCTCCCTCAATACTGACCCTCCCACAGTGCGGCTCTCCCTCAGTACTGACCCTCCGACAGTGCGGCTCTCCCTCAGCACTGGCCCTCCGACAGTGCGGCTCTCCCTCAGCACTGGCCCTCCGACAGTGCGGCTCTCCCTTAGCACTGACCCTCCGACAGTGCGGCTCTCCCTTAGCACTGGCCCTCCGACAGTGCGGCTCTCCCTCAGCACTAACCCTCCGAAAGTGCAGCTCTCCCTCAGCACTGACCCTCCGACAGTGCGGCTCTCCCTCAGCACTGACCCTCCCACAGTGCGGCGCTCCCTCAGCACTGACCCTCGGAGAATGCGGCTCTCCCTCAGCACTGAACCTCCGACAGTGCGGCTCTCCGTCAGCACTGACCCTCCCTCAGCGCTGACCCACTGACAGTGCGGCTCTCCCTCAGCATTGAGCCTCCGACAGTGCGGCTCTCCCTCAGCACTGACCCTCCGACAGTGCGGCACTCACTCAGCACTGACCCTCCGACAGTGCGGCTCTCCCTCAGCACTGACCCTCCGACAGGGCGGCTCTCCCTCAGCACTGACCCTCCGAAAGTGCAGAACTTCCTCAGCACTGAGCCTCCGACAATGTGGCTCCCCCTCAGTACTGACCCTCGCTCAGCGCTGACCCTCCGACAGTGCGGCTCTCCCTCAGCACTGACCCTCCGACAATGTGGCTCCGCCTCAGCGCTGACCCTCCAACAGTGCGGCTCTCCCTCAGTAATGACCCTCCGACAGTGCGGCTCTCCCTCAGGACTGACCCTCCGACAGTGCGGCTCTCCCTCAGCACTGACCCTCCGACAGTGCAGCTCTCCCTCAGCACTGACCCTCCGACAGTGCGGCTCTCCCTCAGCACTGACCCTCCGACAGTGCGGCTCTCCCTCAGCACTGACCCTCCGACAGTGCGGCTCTCCCTCAGCACTGACCCTCCGACAGTGCGGCGCTCCCTCAGCACTGACCCTCCGACAGTGCGGCGCTCCCTCAGCACTGACCCTCCGACAATGCGACTCTCCCTCAGCACTGACCCTCCGACAGTGCGGCTCTCCCTCAGCACTGACCCTCCGACAGTGCGGCTCTCCCTCAGCAATGACCGTCCGACAGAGCGGCTCTCCCTCAGTACTGAACCCCCTACAGTGCGGCTCTCCCTCAGCACTGAACCTCCGACAGTGCGGCTCTTCCTCAGTACTGACCCTTCGACAGTGCGGCTCTCCCTCAGCACTGACCCTCCGACCATGCCGCTCCCGCTCAGTACTGACCACCCCTCTGCGCTGACCCTCCGACAGCGCAGCACTCCCTCAGTACTGACCCTCCGACAGTGCGGCACTCCCTCAGCCCTGACCCTCCCACAGTGCGGCGCTCCCTCAGCACTGACCCTCCGACACTCCGGCTCTCCCTCAGCACTGACCCTCCGACAGTGAGGAACTCCCTCAGCACTGACCCTCCGACAGTGAGGCTCTCCCTCAGTCCTGATTCTCCGACAGTTCGGCGCTCCCTCAGTACTGACCCTCCGACAGTGCGGCTCTCCCTCAGCACTGACCCTCCGACAGTGCGGCTCTCCCTCAGCACTGACCCTCCCACAGTGCAGCGCTCCCTCAGTACTGACCCTCAGACAGTGCAGCTCTCCCTCAGTACTGACCCTCCCTCAGCGCTGACCCTCCGACAGCGCAGCACTCCCTCAGTACTGACCCTCAGACAGTGCAGCGCTCCCTCAGCACTGACCCTCCCTCAGCGCTGACCCTCCGACAGCGCAGCACTCCCTCAGTACTGACCCTCAGACAGTGTGGCTCTCCCTCATTACTGACCCTCTGACAGTGCGGCTCTCCCTCAGTACTGACCGACAGTGTGGCACTCCCTCAGCGCTGACCCTCCGACAGTGCGGCTCCCCCTCAGCACTGACCCTCTGACAGGTCGGCTCTCCCTCAGCACTGACCCTCCGACAGTGCGGCTCTCCCTCAGCACTGACCCTCCGACAGTGTGACTCTCCCTCAGCACTGACCCTCCGACAGCGCAGCATTCCCTCAGTACTGACCCTCCGACACTGCGGCTCTCCCTCAGTACTGACCCTCTGACAGTGCGGCTCTCCCTCAGTACTGACCCTCTGACAGTGCGGCTCTCCCTCAGTACTGACCCTCCGACAGTGCGGCTCTCCCTCAGTACTGACCCTCCGACAGTGCGGCTCTCCCTCAGTACTGACCCTCTGACAGTGCAGCATTCCCTCAGTACTGACCCTCCGACATTGCGGCTCTCCCTCAGCACTGACCCTCCGACAGCGCAGCATTCCCTCAGTACTGACCCTCCGACACTGCGGCTCTCCCTCAGTACTGACCCTCTGACAGTGCGGCTCTCCCTCAGTACTGACCGACAATGCGGCGCTCCCTCAGTAGTGACCCCCCGACAGTGTGGCACTCCCTCAGCACTGACCCTCCGACAGTGCAGCGCTCCCTCAGTACTGACCCTCCGACAGTGAGGCTCTCCCTCAGTACTGACCCTCTGACTGTGCGGCTCTCCCTCAGCACTGACCCTCTGACTGTGCGGCTCTCCCTCAGCACTGACCCTCCGACAGTGCGGCTCTCCCTCAGCACTGACCCTCCGACAGTGCGGCACTCCCTCTGTACTGACCCTCCGACAGTGCGGCTCTCCCTCAGCACTGACCCTCCGACAGTGCGGCTCTCCCTCAGCACTGACCCTCCGACAGTGCGGCTCTCCCTCAGCACTGACCCTCCGACAGTGCGGCTCTCCCTCAGCACTGACCCTCCGACAGTGCGGCTCTCCCTCAGCACTGACCCCCCGACAGTGCGGCTCTCCCTCAGCACTGACCCTCCGACAGTGCGGCTCTCCCTCAGCACTGACCCTCCGACAGTGCGGCTCTCCCTCAGCACTGACCCTCCGACAGTGCGGCTCTCCCTCAGCACTGACCCTCCGACAGTGCGGCTCTCCCTCAGTACTGACCCTCCGACAGTGCGGCTCCCCCTCAGTACTGACCCTCCGACAGTGCATCTCTCCCTCAGTACTGACCCTCCCACAGTGCGGCTCTCCCTCAGTACTGACCCTCCCACAGTGCGCCACTCCCTCAGTACTCACCCTACGACAGTGCGGCTCTCCCACAATACTGACTCTCCGACAATGCGGCTCCCCCTCAGTACTGACCCTCTCTCAGCGCTGACCCTCCGACAGTGCAGCTCTCCCTCAGCACTGACCCTCCGACGGTGCGGAACTCCCTCAGCACTGACCCTCCGAAAGTGCAGAACTCCCTCAGCACTGACCCTCCGAAAGTGCAGAACTCCCTCAGCACTGACCCTCCGACAATGTGGCTCCCCCTCAGTACTGACCCTCCCTCAGCACTGACCCTCCGACAGTGCGGCTCACCCTCAGCACTGACCCTCCGACAATGTGGCTCCCCCTCAGTACTGACCCTCCCTCAGCGCTGACCCTCCGACAGTGCGGCTCTCCCTCAATACTGACCCTCCTACAGTGCGAATCTCCCTCAGAACTGACCCTCCGACAGTGCGGCTCTCCCTCAATACTGACCCTCTGACAGTGCGGCTCTCCCTCAGCACTGACCCTCCGACAGTGTGGCGCTCCCTCAGCACTGACCCTCCGACAGTGCGGCGTTACCTCAGCACGGACCCTCCGACAGCACTGACCCTCCGACAGTGCGGCTCTCCCTCAATACTGACCCTCCCACAGTGCGGCTCTCCCTCAGTACTGACCCTCCGACAGTGCGGCTCTCCCTCAGCACTGGCCCTCCGACAGTGCGGCTCTCCCTCAGCACTGGCCCTCCGACAGTGCGGCTCTCCCTTAGCACTGACCCTCCGACAGTGCGGCTCTCCCTTAGCACTGGCCCTCCGACAGTGCGGCTCTCCCTCAGCACTAACCCTCCGAAAGTGCAGCTCTCCCTCAGCACTGACCCTCCGACAGTGCGGCTCTCCCTCAGCACTGACCCTCCCACAGTGCGGCGCTCCCTCAGCACTGACCCTCGGAGAATGCGGCTCTCCCTCAGCACTGACCCTCCGACAGTGCGGCTCTCCCTCAGCACTGACCCTCCCTCAGCGCTGACCCACTGACAGTGCGGCTCTCCCTCAGCATTGAGCCTCCGACAGTGCGGCTCTCCCTCAGCACTGACCCTCCGACAGTGCGGCACTCACTCAGCACTGACCCTCCGACAGAGCGGCTCTCCCTCAGCACTGACCCTCCGACAGGGCGGCTCTCCCTCAGCACTGACCCTCCGAAAGTGCAGAACTTCCTCAGCACTGAGCCTCCGACAATGTGGCTCCCCCTCAGTACTGACCCTCGCTCAGCGCTGACCCTCCGACAGTGCGGCTCTCCCTCAGCACTGACCCTCCGACAATGTGGCTCCGCCTCAGCGCTGACCCTCCAACAGTGCGGCTCTCCCTCAGTAATGACCCTCCAACAGTGCGGCTCTCCCTCAGGACTGACCCTCCGACAGTGCGGCTCTCCCTCAGCACTGACCCTCCGACAGTGCGGCTCTCCCTCAGCACTGACCCTCCGACAGTGCGGCTCTCCCTCAGCACTGACCCTCCGACAGTGCGGCTCTCCCTCAGCACTGACCCTCCGACAGTGCGGCTCTCCCTCAGCACTGACCCTCCGACAGTGCGGCTCTCCCTCAGCACTGACCCTCCGACAGTGCGGCTCTCCCTCAGCACTGACCCTCCGACAGTGCGGCGCTCCCTCAGCACTGACCCTCCGACAATGCGACTCTCCCTCAGCACTGACCCTCCGACAGTGCGGCTCTCCCTCAGCACTGACCCTCCGACAGTGCGGCTCTCCCTCAGCAATGACCGTCCGACAGAGCGGCTCTCCCTCAGTACTGAACCCCCTACAGTGCGGCTCTCCCTCAGCACTGAACCTCCGACAGTGCGGCTCTTCCTCAGTACTGACCCTTCGACAGTGCGGCTCTCCCTCAGCACTGACCCTCCGACCATGCCGCTCCCGCTCAGTACTGACCACCCCTCTGCGCTGACCCTCCGACAGCGCAGCACTCCCTCAGTACTGACCCTCCGACAGTGCGGCACTCCCTCAGCCCTGACCCTCCCACAGTGCGGCGCTACCTCAGCACTGACCATCCGACAGCGCAGCATTCCCTCAGCACTGACCCTCCGACAGTGCGGCTCTCCCTCAGCACTGACCCTCCGACAGTGCGGCTCTCCCTCAGTCCTGACCCTCCGACACTGCGGCGCTCCCTCAGTACTGACCCTCCGACAGTGCGGCTCTCCCTCAGCACTGACCCTCCGACAGTGCGGCTCTCCCTCAGTACTGACCCTCAGACAGTGCAGCGCTCCCTCAGTACTGACCCTCAGACAGTGCAGCTCTCCCTCAGTACTGACCCTCCCTCAGCGCTGACCCTCCGACAGCGCAGCACTCCCTCAGTACTGACCCTCAGACAGTGCAGCGCTCCCTCAGCACTGACCCTCCCTCAGCGCTGACCCTCCGACAGCGCAGCACTCCCTCAGTACTGACCCTCAGACAGTGTGGCTCTCCCTCATTACTGACCCTCTGACAGTGCGGCTCTCCCTCAGTACTGACCGACAGTGTGGCACTCCCTCAGCGCTGACCCTCCGACAGTGCGGCTCTCCCTCAGCACTGACCCTCTGACAGGTCGGCTCTCCCTCAGCACTGACCCTCCGACAGTGCGGCTCTCCCTCAGCACTGACCCTCCGACAGTGTGACTCTCCCTCAGCACTGACCCTCCGACAGCGCAGCATTCCCTCAGTACTGACCCTCCGACACTGCGGCTCTCCCTCAGTACTGACCCTCTGACAGTGCGGCTCTCCCTCAGTACTGACCCTCTGACAGTGCGGCTCTCCCTCAGTACTGACCCTCCGACAGTGCGGCTCTCCCTCAGTACTGACCCTCCGACAGTGCGGCTCTCCCTCAGTACTGACCCTCTGACAGTGCAGCATTCCCTCAGTACTGACCCTCCGACATTGCGGCTCTCCCTCAGCACTGACCCTCCGACAGCGCAGCATTCCCTCAGTACTGACCCTCCGACACTGCGGCTCTCCCTCAGTACTGACCCTCTGACAGTGCGGCTCTCCCTCAGTACTGACCGACAATGCGGCGCTCCCTCAGTAGTGACCCCCCGACAGTGTGGCACTCCCTCAGCACTGACCCTCCGACAGTGCAGCGCTCCCTCAGTACTGACCCTCCGACAGTCAGGCTCTCCCTCAGTACTGACCCTCTGACTGTGCGGCTCTCCCTCAGCACTGACCCTCTGACTGTGCGGCTCTCCCTCAGCACTGACCCTCCGACAGTGCGGCTCTCCCTCAGCACTGACCCTCCGACAGTGCGGCACTCCCTCTGTACTGACCCTCCGACAGTGCGGCTCTCCCTCAGCACTGACCCTCCGACAGTGCGGCTCTCCCTCAGCACTGACCCTCCGACAGTGCGGCTCTCCCTCAGCACTGACCCTCCGACAGTGCGGCGCTCCCACAGTCCTGACCCTCCGACAGTGCAGCGCTCCCTCAGCACAGACCCTCCTTCAGCGCTGACCCTCCGACAGCGCAGCACTCCCTCAGGACTGACCCTCAGACAGTGCAGCGCTCTCTCAGTACTGACCCTCCGACAGTGCGGCTCTCCCTCAGCACTGACCCTCCGACAGTGCGGCTCTCCCTCAGCACTGACCCTCCGACAGTGCGGCTCTCCCTCAGCACTGACCCTCCGACAGTGCGGCTCTCCCTCAGCACTGACCCTCCGACAGTGCGGCTCTCCCTCAGCACTGACCCCCCGACAGTGCGGCTCTCCCTCAGCACTGACCCTCCGACAGTGCGGCTCTCCCTCAGCACTGACCCTCCGACAGTGCGGCTCTCCCTCAGCACTGACCCTCCGACAGTGCGGCTCTCCCTCAGCACTGACCCTCCGACAGTGCGGCTCTCCCTCAGCACTGACCCTCCGAAAGTGCGGCTCTCCCTCAGCACTGACCCTCCGACAGTGCGGCTCTCCCTCAGCACTGACCCTCCGACAGTGCGGCTCTCCCTCAGCACTGACCCTCCGACAGTGCGGCTCTCCCTCAGCACTGACCCTCCGACAGTGCGGCTCTCCCTCAGCACTGACCCTCCGACAGTGCGGCTCTCCCTCAGCACTGACCCTCCGACAGTGCGGCTCTCCCTCAGCACTGACCCTCCGACGATGCGGCTCTCCCTCAGCACTGACCCTCCGACAGTGCGGCTCTCCCTCAGCGCTGACCCTCCGACAGTGCGGCTCTCCCTCAGCACTGACCCTCCGACAGTGCGGCTCTCCCTCAGCACTGACCCTCCGACAGTGCGGCTCTCCCTCAGCGCTGACCCTCCTACAGTGCGGCTCTCCCTCAGCACGGACCCACCCACAGTGCGGGTCTCCCTCAGCACTAACCCTCCGAAAGTGCAGCTCTCCCTCAGCACTGACCCTCCGACAGTGCGGCTCTCCCTCAGCACTGACCCTCCCACAGTGCGGCGCTCCCTCAGCACTGACCCTCGGAGAATGCGGCTCTCCCTCAGCACTGACCCTCCGACAGTGCGGCTCTCCCTCAGCACTGACCCTCCCTCAGCGCTGACCCACTGACAGTGCGGCTCTCCCTCAGCATTGAGCCTCCGACAGTGCGGCTCTCCCTCAGCACTGACCCTCCGACAGTGCGGCACTCACTCAGCACTGACCCTCCGACAGTGCGGCTCTCCCTCAGCACTGACCCTCCGACAGGGCGGCTCTCCCTCAGCACTGACCCTCCGAAAGTGTAGAACTTCCTCAGCACTGAGCCTCCGACAATGTGGCTCCCCCTCAGTACTGACCCTCGCTCAGCGCTGACCCTCCGACAGTGCGGCTCTCCCTCAGCACTGACCCTCCGACAATGTGGCTCCGCCTCAGCGCTGACCCTCCAACAGTGCGGCTCTCCCTCAGTAATGACCCTCCGACAGTGCGGCTCTCCCTCAGGACTGACCCTCCGACAGTGCGGCTCTCCCTCAGCACTGACCCTCCGACAGTGCGGCTCTCCCTCAGCACTGACCCTCCGACAGTGCGGCTCTCCCTCAGCACTGACCCTCCGACAGTGCGGCTCTCCCTCAGCACTGACCCTCCGACAGTGCGGCGCTCCCTCAGCACTGACCCTCCGACAATGCGACTCTCCCTCAGCACTGACCCTCCGACAGTGCGGCTCTCCCTCAGCACTGACCCTCCGACAGTGCGGCTCTCCCTCAGCAATGACCGTCCGACAGAGCGGCTCTCCCTCAGTACTGAACCTCCGACAGTGCGGCTCTTCCTCAGTACTGACCCTTCGACAGTGCGGCTCTCCCTCAGCACTGACCCTCCGACCATGCCGCTCCCGCTCAGTACTGACCACCCCTCTGCGCTGACCCTCCGACAGCGCAGCACTCCCTCAGTACTGACCCTCCGACAGTGCGGCACTCCCTCAGCCCTGACCCTCCCACAGTGCGGCGCTACCTCAGCACTGACCATCCGACAGCGCAGCATTCCCTCAGCACTGACCCTCCGACAGTGCGGCTCTCCCTCAGCACTGACCCTCCGACAGTGCGGCTCTCCCTCAGTCCTGACCCTCCGACACTGCGGCGCTCCCTCAGTACTGACCCTCCGACAGTGCGGCTCTCCCTCAGCACTGACCCTCCGACAGTGCGGCTCTCCCTCAGTACTGACCCTCAGACAGTGCAGCGCTCCCTCAGTACTGACCCTCAGACAGTGCAGCTCTCCCTCAGTACTGACCCTCCCTCAGCGCTGACCCTCCGACAGCGCAGCACTCCCTCAGTACTGACCCTCAGACAGTGCAGCGCTCCCTCAGCACTGACCCTCCCTCAGCGCTGACCCTCCGACAGCGCAGCACTCCCTCAGTACTGACCCTCAGACAGTGTGGCTCTCCCTCATTACTGACCCTCTGACAGTGCGGCTCTCCCTCAGTACTGACCGACAGTGTGGCACTCCCTCAGCGCTGACCCTCCGACAGTGCGGCTCTCCCTCAGCACTGACCCTCTGACAGGTCGGCTCTCCCTCAGCACTGACCCTCCGACAGTGCGGCTCTCCCTCAGCACTGACCCTCCGACAGTGTGACTCTCCCTCAGCACTGACCCTCCGACAGCGCAGCATTCCCTCAGTACTGACCCTCCGACACTGCGGCTCTCCCTCAGTACTGACCCTCTGACAGTGCGGCTCTCCCTCAGTACTGACCCTCTGACAGTGCGGCTCTCCCTCAGTACTGACCCTCCGACAGTGCGGCTCTCCCTCAGTACTGACCCTCCGACAGTGCGGCTCTCCCTCAGTACTGACCCTCTGACAGTGCAGCATTCCCTCAGTACTGACCCTCCGACATTGCGGCTCTCCCTCAGCACTGACCCTCCGACAGCGCAGCATTCCCTCAGTACTGACCCTCCGACACTGCGGCTCTCCCTCAGTACTGACCCTCTGACAGTGCGGCTCTCCCTCAGTACTGACCGACAATGCGGCGCTCCCTCAGTAGTGACCCCCCGACAGTGTGGCACTCCCTCAGCACTGACCCTCCGACAGTGCAGCGCTCCCTCAGTACTGACCCTCCGACAGTGAGGCTCTCCCTCAGTACTGACCCTCTGACTGTGCGGCTCTCCCTCAGCACTGACCCTCTGACTGTGCGGCTCTCCCTCAGCACTGACCCTCCGACAGTGCGGCTCTCCCTCAGCACTGACCCTCCGACAGTGCGGCTCTCCCTCTGTACTGACCCTCCGACAGTGCGGCTCTCCCTCAGCACTGACCCTCCGACAGTGCGGCTCTCCCTCAGCACTGACCCTCCGACAGTGCGGCTCTCCCTCAGCACTGACCCTCCGACAGTGCGGCTCTCCCTCAGCACTGACCCTCCGACAGTGCGGCGCTCCCACAGTCCTGACCCTCCGACAGTGCAGCGCTCCCTCAGCACAGACCCTCCTTCAGCGCTGACCCTCCGACAGCGCAGCACTCCCTCAGGACTGACCCTCAGACAGTGCAGCGCTCTCTCAGTACTGACCCTCCGACAGTGCGGCTCTCCCTCAGCACTGACCCTCCGACAGTGCGGCTCTCCCTCAGCACTGACCCTCCGACAGTGCGGCTCTCCCTCAGCACTGACCCTCCGACAGTGCGGCTCTCCCTCAGCACTGACCCTCCGACAGTGCGGCTCATCTCAGCACTGACCCCCCGACAGTGCGGCTCTCCCTCAGCACTGACCCTCCGACAGTGCGGCTCTCCCTCAGCACTGACCCTCCGACAGTGCGGCTCTCCCTCAGCACTGACCCTCCGACAGTGCGGCTCTCCCTCAGCACTGACCCTCCGACAGTGCGGCTCTCCCTCAGCACTGACCCTCCGAAAGTGCGGCTCTCCCTCAGCACTGACCCTCCGACAGTGCGGCTCTCCCTCAGCACTGACCCTCCGACAGTGCGGCTCTCCCTCAGCACTGACCCTCCGACAGTGCGGCTCTCCCTCAGCACTGACCCTCCGACAGTGCGGCTCTCCCTCAGCACTGACCCTCTGACAGTGCGGCTCTCCCTCAGCACTGACCCTCCGACAGTGCGGCTCTCCCTCAGCACTGACCCTCCGACGATGCGGCTCTCCCTCAGCACTGACCCTCCGACAGTGCGGCTCTCCCTCAGTGCTGACCCTCCGACAGTGCGGCTCTCCCTCAGCACTGACCCTCCGACAGTGCGGCTCTCCCTCAGCACTGACCCTCCGACAGTGCGGCTCTCCCTCAGCGCTGACCCTCCTACAGTGCGGCTCTCCCTCAGCACTGACCCACCCACAGTGCTGGTCTCCCTCAGCACTGACCCTCCGACAGTGCGGCTCTCCCTCAGTGCGGCTCTCCCTCAGCACTGACCCTCCGACAGAGCGGCTCTCCCTCAGCACTGACCCACCAACAGTGCGGCCCTCCATCAGCACTGACCCTCCGACAGTGCGGCCCTCCATCAGCACTGACCCTCCGACAGTGCGGCTCCCCCTCAGTAATGACCCTCCCTCAGCGCTGACCCTCCGACAGCGCAGCACTCCCTCAGCACTGACCCTCCGACACTGCGGCTCTCCCTCAGCACTGACCCTCCGACAGTGCGGCTCTCCCTCAGCACTGACCCTCCGACAGTGCGGCTCTCCCTCAGCACTGACCCTCCGACAGTGCGGCTCTCCCTCAGCACTGACCCTCCGACAGTGCGGCTCTCCCTCAGCACTGACCCTCCGACAGTGCGGCTCTCCCTCTGTACTGACCCTCCGACAGTGCGGCTCTCCCTCAGCACTGACCCTCCGACAGTGCGGCTCTGCCTCAGCACTGACCCTCCGACAGTGCGGCTCTCCCTCAGCACTGACCTTCCCTCAGTGCTGAGCCTCCGACAGTGCAGCTCTCCCTCAGCACTGACCCTCCGACACTGCGGCTCTCCCTCAGCACTGACCCTCCGACAGTGCGGCTCTCCCTCAGCACTGACCCTCCGACAGTGCGGCTCTCCCTCAGCACTGACCCTCCGACAGTGCGGCTCTCCCTCAGCACTGACCCTCCGACAGTGCGGCTCTCCCTCAGCACTGACCCTCTGACAGGTCGGCGCTCCCTCAGTACTGACCCTCCCACAGTGCGGCTCTCCCTCAGAACTGAAAATCCGACAGTGCGGCACTCCCTCAGCACTGACCCTCCGACAGTGCGGCTCTCCCTCAGCACGACCCTCCCACAGTGCAGCTCTCCCTCAGTGCGGCTCTCCATCAGCACTGACCCTCCGACAGTGTGACTCTCCGTCAGTACTGACCCTCCGACAGTGCGGCTCTCCCTCAGTAGTGACCCTCCGACGGTGCGGCTCTCCCTCAGCACTGACCCTCCCACATTGCGGCTCTCCCTCAGCACTGACCCACCCACAGTGCGGGTCTCCCTCAGCACTGACCCTCCGACAGTGCGGCTCTCCCTCAGTGCGGCTCTCCCTCAGCACTGACACTCCGACAGAGCGGCTCTCCCTCAGCACTGACCCACCGACTGTGCGCCGCTCCCTCAGTACTGACCCTCCGACAGTGCGGCCCTCCATCAGCACTGACCCTCCGACAATGCGGCTCCCCCTCAGTAATGACCCTCCCTCAGCGCTGACCCTCCAACAGCGCAGCACTCCCTCAGCACTGACCCTCCGACAGTGCGGCACTCCCTCAGCACTTACCCTCCGACAGGTCGGCGCTCCCTCAGTACTGACCCTCCCAAAGTGCGGCTCTCCCTCAGCACTGACCCTCCGACAGTGCGGCGCTCCCTCAGCAATGACACTCCGACAGTGCGGCTCTCCCTCAGCACTGACCCTCCGACAGTGCGGCTCTGCCTCAGCACTGACCCTCCGACAGTGTGACTCTCCCTCAGTACTGACCCTCCGACAGTGCGGCTCTCCCTCAGTACTGACCCTCCAACAGTGCGGCTCTCCCTCAGCACTGACCCTCCGACAGTGCGGCTCTCCCTCAGCACTGACCCTCCGACAGTGCGGCATTCCATCAGCACTGACCCTCCGACAGCGCGGCTCTCCCTCAGTACTGACCCTCCGACAGTGCGGCACTCCCTCAGCCTGGACCCTCCGACAGTGCGGCACTCCCTCAGTACTGACCCTCCGACACTGCGGCTCTCCCTCAGTACTGACCCTCTGACAGTGCAGCTCTCCCTCAGTACTGACCCTCTGACAGTGCGGCTCTCCCTCAGTACTGACCCTCCGACAGTGCGGCTCTCCCTCAGTACTGACCCTCCGACAGTGCGGCTCTCCCTCAGTACTGACCCTCTGACAGTGCGGCTCTCCCTCAGTACTGACCCTCTAACAGTGCAGCATTCCCTCAGTACTGACCCTCCGACATTGCGGCTCTCCCTCAGCACTGACCCTCCGACAGCGCAGCATTCCCTCAGTACTGACCCTCCGACACTGCGGCTCTCCCTCAGTACTGACCCTCTGACAGTGCGGCTCTCCCTCAGTACTGACCATCCGACAGTGCAGCGCTCCCTCAGTACTGACCCTCCGACAGTGAGGCTCTCCCTCAGTACTGACCCTCTGACTGCGGCTCTCCCTCAGCACTGACCCTCTGACTGTGCGGCTCTCCCTCAGCACTGACCCTCCGACAGTGCGGCTCTCCCTCAGCACTGACCCTCCGACAGTGCGGCACTCCCTCTGTACTGACCCTCCGACAGTGCGGCTCTCCCTCAGCACTGACCCTCCGACAGTGCGGCTCTCCCTCAGCACTGACCCTCCGACAGTGCGGCTCTCCCTCAGCACTGACACTCCGACAGTGCGGCTCTCCCTCAGCACTGACACTCCGACAGTGCGGCTCTCCCTCAGCACTGACACTCCGACAGTGCGGCTCTCCCTCAGCACTGACCCTCCGACAGTGCGGCGCTCCCACAGTCCTGACCCTCCGACAGTGCAGCGCTCCCTCAGCACAGACCCTCCTTCAGCGCTGACCCTCCGACAGCGCAGCACTGACCCTCAGGACTGACCCTCAGACAGTGCAGCGCTCTCTCAGTACTGACCCTCCGACAGTGCGGCTCTCCCTCAGCACTGACCCTCCGACAGTGCGGCTCTCCCTCAGCACTGACCCTCCGACAGTGCGGCTCTCCCTCAGCACTGACCCTCCGACAGTGCGGCTCTCCCTCAGCACTGACCCTCCGACAGTGCGGCTCTCCCTCAGCACTGACCCTCCGACAGTGCGGCTCTCCCTCAGCACTGACCCTCCGACAGTGCGGCTCTCCCTCAGCACTGACCCTCCGACAGTGCGGCTCTCCCTCAGCACTGACCCTCCGACAGTGCGGCGCTCCCTCAGCACTGACCCTCCGACAGTGCGGCTCTCCCTCAGCACTGACCCTCCGACAGTGCGGCTCTCCCTCAGCACTGACCCTCCGACAGTGCGGCTCTCCCTCAGCACTGACCCTCCCACAGTGCGGCTCTCCCTCAGCACTGACCCTCCGACAGTGCGGCTCTCCCTCAGCACTGACCCTCCGACAGTGCGGCTCTCCCTCAGCACTGACCCTCCGACAGTGCGGCTCTCCCTCAGCACTGACCCTCCGACAGTGCGGCTCTCCCTCAGCACTGACCCTCCGACAGTGCGGCTCTCCCTCAGCACTGACCCTCCGACAGTGCGGCTCTCCCTCAGCACTGACCCTCCGACAGTGCGGCTCTCCCTCAGCACTGACCCTCCGACAGTGCGGCTCTCCCTCAGCACTGACCCTCCGACGATGCGGCTCTCCCTCAGCGCTGACCCTCCGACAGTGCGGCTCTCCCTCAGCACTGACCCTCTGACAGTGCGGCTCTCCCTCAGCACTGACCCTCCGACAGTGCGGCTCTCCCTCAGCGCTGACCCTCCGACAGTGCGGCTCTCCCTCAGCACTGACCCACCCACAGTGCGGGTCTCCCTCAGCACTGACCCTCCGACAGTGCGGCTCTCCCTCAGCACTGACCCACCAACAGTGCGGCCCTCCATCAGCACTGACCCTCCGACAGTGCGGCCCTCCATCAGCACTGACCCTCCGACAATGCGGCTCCCCCTCAGTAATGACCCTCCCTCAGCGCTGACCCTCCGACAGCGCAGCACTCCCTCAGTACTGACCATCCGACAGTGCGGCACTCCCTCAGCACTGACCCTCCGACAGGTCGGCGCTCCCTCAGTACTGACCCTCCCAAAGTGCAGCCCTCCTTCAGTACTGACCCTCCCTCAGTACGGCTAGCCCTCAGTACTGACCCTCCGACAGTGCGGCTCTCCCTCAGTACTGACCCTCCGACAGTGCGGCTCTCCCTCAGTACTGACCTTCCGACAGTGCGGCTCTCCCTCAGCACTGACCCTCCGACAGTGCGGCTCTCCCTCAGCACTGACCCTCCGACAGTGCGGCTCTCCCTCAGCACTGACCCTCCGACAGTGCGGCTCTCCCTCAGCACTGACCCTCCGACAGTGCGGCTCTCCCTCAGCACTGACCCTCCGACAGTGCGGCTCTCCCTCAGCACTGACCCTCCGACAGTGCGGCGCTCCCTCAGTACTGACCCTCCGACAGTGCGGCTCTCCCTCAGCACTGACCCTCCGACAGTGCGGCTCTCCCTCAGCACTGACCCTCCGACAGTGCGGCTCTCCCTCAGCACTGACCCTCCGACAGTGCGGCTCTCCCTCAGCACTGACCCTCCGACAGTGCGGCTCTCCCTCAGCACTGACCCTCCGACAGTGTGGCTCTCCCTCAGCACTGACCCTCTGACAGTGCGGCTCTCCCTCAGCACTGACCCTCCGACAGTGCGGCTCTCCCTCAGTACTGACCCTCCGACAGTGCGGCTCTCCCTCAGTACTGACCACCCCTCAGCGCTGACCCTCCGACAGCGCAGCCCTCCCTCAGCACTGACCCTCAGCACTGACCTTCCCTCAGCGCTGACACTCCGACAGTGCGGCGCTCCCACAGTACTGACCCTCCGACAGTGCGGCTCTCCCTCAGCACTAACCCTCCGACAGGTCGGCGCTCCCTCAGCACTGACCGTCCCACAGTGCGGCTCTCCCTCAGCACTAACCCTCTGACAGTGCGGCTCTCCCTCAGCACTAACCCTCCGACAGTGCGGCGCTCCCACAGTACTGACCCTCCGACAGTGCGGAGCTCCCACTGTACTGACCCTCCGACAGTGCGGCACTCCCTCAGCACTGACCCTCCGATAGTGCGGCTCTTCCTCAGTGCAGACCCTCCGAAAGTGCGGCGCTCCCTCAGCGCAGACCCTCCCTCAGTACTGACCATCTGACAGTGCGGCTCTCCCTCAGCACTGACTCTCTGACAGTGCGGCGCTCCCTCAGTACTGACCCTCCGACAGTGCAGCGCTCACTTGGCACTGATCCTCCAACAGCACTTACCCTCCGACAGCGCGGCTCTCCCTCAGTACTGACCCTCCGACAGTGCAGCGCTCACTCGGCGCTGATCCTCCAACAGCACTTACCCTCCGACAGTGCGGCTCTCCCTCAGCACTGACCATCCGACAGCGCGGCTCTCCCTCAGCGCCGACCCTCCCACAGCGCGGCTCTCCCTCGGCGCCGACCCTCCGACAGCGCGGCTCTCCCTCGGCACCGACCCTCCGACAGCGCGGCTCACCCCCAGCACTGACCGTCCGACTGTGCGGCTCTCCCTCAGCACTGACCCTCCGAAAGTGCAGAACTTCCTCAGCACTGACCCTCCGACAATGTGGCTCCCCCTCAGTACTGACCCTCGCTCAGCGCTGACCCTCCGACAGTGCGGCTCTCCCTCAGCGCTGACCCTCCGACAATGTGGCTCCGCCTCAGCGCTGACCCTCCAACAGTGCGGCTCTCCCTCAGTAATGACTCTCCGACAGTGCGGCTCTCCCTCAGGACTGACCCTCCGACAGTGCGGCTCTCCCTCAGCACTGACCCTCCGACAGTGCGGCTCTCCCTCAGCACTGACCCTCCGACAGTGCGGCTCTCCCTCAGCACTGACCCTCCGACAGTGCGGCTCTCCCTCAGCACAGACCCTCCGACAGTGCGGCTCTCCCTCAGCACTGACCCTCCGACAGTGCGGCGCTCCCTCAGCACTGACCCTCCGACAATGCGGCTCTCCCTCAGCACTGACCCTCCGACAGTGCGGCTCTCCCTCAGCACTGACCCTCCGACAGTGCGGCTCTCCTTCAGCACTGACCCTCCGACAGTGCGGCTCTCCCTCAGCAATGACCGTCCGACAGAGCGGCTCTCCCTCAGTACTGAACCCCCTACCGTGCGGCTCTCCCTCAGCACTGAACATCCGACAGTGCGGCTCTTCCTCAGTACTGACCCTCAGACAGTGCGGCTCTCCCTCAGCACTGACCCTCCGACAGTGCGGCTCTCCCTCAGCAATGACCGTCCGACAGAGCGGCTCTCCCTCAGTACTGAACCCCCTACAGTGCGGCTCTCCCTCAGCACTGAACCTCCGACAGTGCGGCTCTTCCTCAGTACTGACCCTTCGACAGTGCGGCTCTCCCTCAGCACTGACCCTCCGACCATGCCGCTCCCGCTCAGTACTGACCACCCCTCAGCGCTGACCCTCCGACAGCGCAGCACTCCCTCAGTACTGACCCTCCGACAGTGCGGCACTCCCTCAGCACTGACCCTCCGACAGTGCGGCTCTCCTTCAGCACTGACCCTCCGACAGTGCGGCTCTCCCTCAGCACTGACCCTCCGACAGTGCGGCTCTCCTTCAGCACTGACCCTCCGACAGTGCGGCTCTCCCTCAGCAATGACCGTCCGACAGAGCGGCTCTCCCTCAGTACTGAACCCCCTACCGTGCGGCTCTCCCTCAGCACTGAACATCCGACAGTGCGGCTCTTCCTCAGTACTGACCCTCAGACAGTGCGGCTCTCCCTCAGCACTGACCCTCCGACAGTGCGGCTCTCCCTCAGCAATGACCGTCCGCCAGTGCGGCTCTCCCTCAGTACTGAACCCCCTACAGTGCGGCGCTCCCTCAGCACTGAACCTCCGACAGTGCGGCTCTTCCTCAGTACTGACCCTCCGACAGCGCAGCACTCCCTCAGTACTGACCCTCAGACAGTGCAGCGCTCCCTCAGCACTGACCCTCCCTCAGCGCTGACCCTCCGACAGCGCAGCACTCCCTCAGTACTGACCCTCAGACAGTGTGGCTCTCCCTCATTACTGACCCTCCGACAGTGCGGCTCTCCCTCAGTGCGGCTCTCCCTCAGCACTGACCCTCCGACAGAGCGGCTCTCCCTCAGCACTGACCCACCGACAGTGCGGCCCTCCATCAGCACTGACCCTCCGACAGTGCGGCCCTCCATCAGCACTGACCCTCCGACAATGCGGCTCCCCCTCAGTAATGACCCTCCCTCAGCGCTGACCCTCCGACAGCGCAGCACTCCCTCAGCACTGACCCTCCGACAGTGCGGCACTCCCTCAGCACTGACCCTCCGACAGGTCGGCGCTCCCTCAGTACTGACCCTCCCAAAGTGCAGCCCTCCTTCAGTACTGACCCTCCCTCAGTACGGCTAGCCCTCAGTCCGACAGTGCGGCTCTCCCTCAGTACTGACCCTCCGACAGTGCGGCTCTCCCTCAGTACTGACCTTCCGACAGTGCGGCTCTCCCTCAGTACTGACCCTCCGACAGTGCGGCTCTCCCTCAGCACTGACACTCCGACAGTGCGGCTCTCCCTCAGCACTGACCCTCCGACAGTGCGGCTCTCCCTCAGCACTGACACTCCAACAGTGCGGCTCTCCCTCAGCACTGACCCTCCGACAGTGCGGCTCTCCCTCAGCACTGACCCTCCGACAGTGCGGCTCTCCCTCAGCACTGACCCTCCGACAGTGCGGCTCTCCCTCAGCACTGACCCTCCCACAGTGCGGCTCTCCCTCAGCACTGACCCTCCGACAGTGCGGCTCTCCCTCAGCACTGACCCTCCGACAGTGCGGCTCTCCCTCAGCACTGACCCTCCGACAGTGCGGCTCTCCCTCAGCACTGACCCTCCGACAGTGCGGCTCTCCCTCAGCACTGACCCTCCGACAGTGCGGCTCTCCCTCAGCACTGACCCTCCGACAGTGCGGCTCTCCCTCAGCACTGACCCTCCGACAGTGCGGCTCTCCTTCAGCACTGACCCTCCGACAGTGCGGCTCTCCCTCAGCACTGACCCTCCGACAGTGCGGCTCTCCCTCAGCACTGACCCTCCGACAGTGCGGCTCTCCCTCAGCACTGACCCTCCGACAATGCGGCTCTCCCTCAGCACTGACCCTCCGACAGTGCGGCTCTCCCTCAGTACTGACCCTCCGACAGTGCGGCTCTCCCTCAGTACTGACCACCCCTCAGCGCTGACCCTCCGACAGCGCAGCCCTCCCTCAGCACTGACCCTCAGCACTGACCTTCCCTCAGCGCTGACACTCCGACAGTGCGGCGCTCCCACAGTACTGACCCTCCGACAGTGCGGCTCTCCCTCAGCACTAACCCTCCGACAGGTCGGCGCTCCCTCAGCACTGACCGTCCCACAGTGCGGCTCTCCCTCAGCACTAACCCTCCGACAGTGCGGCTCTCCCTCAGCACTAACCCTCCGACAGTGCGGCGCTCCCACAGTACTGACCCTCCGACAGTGCGGCGCTCCCTCAGTACTGACCCTCCGACAGTGCGGCGCTCCCACAGTACTGACCCTCCGACAGTGCGGCGCTCCCACAGTACTGACCCTCCGACAGGGCGGCGCTCCGTCAGCGTAGACCCTCCCTCAGCGCTGACCCTCCAACAGTGCGGCTCTCCCTCAGTGCAGACCCTCCGATAGTGCGGCTCTCCCTCAGTGCAGACCCTCCGAAAGTGCGGCGCTCCCTCAGCGCAGACCCTCCCTCAGTACTGACCATCTGACAGTGCGGCTCTCCCTCAGCACTGACTCTCTGACAGTGCGGCTCTACCTCAGCACTGACCCTCCAAAAGTGCGGCGCTCCCTCAGTACTGACCCTCCGACGGTGCAGCGCTCACTTGGCACTGATCCTCCAACAGCACTTACCCTCCGACAGCGCGGCTCTCCCTCAGTACTGACCCTCCGACAGTGCAGCGCTCACTCGGCGCTGATCCTCCAACAGCACTTACTCTCCGACAGTGCGGCTCTCCCTCAGCACTGACCCTCCGACAGTGCGGCGCTCCCTCAGCGCCGACCCTCCCACAGCGCGGCTCTCCCTCGGCGCCGACCCTCCGACAGCGCGGCTCTCCCTCGGCACCGACCCTCCCACTGCGCGGCTCTCCCTCGGCGCCGACCCTCCGACAGCGCGGCTCTCCCTCAGCGCCGACCCTCCGACAGCACGGCTCTCCCTCGGCGCCGACCCTCCGACAGCGCGGCTCTCCCTCGGCGCCGACCCTCCGACAGCGCGGCTCTCCCTCGGCGCCGACCCTCCGACAGCGCGGCTCCCCCTCGGCGCCGACCCTCCGACAGCGCGGCTCTCCCTCGGCGCCGACCCTCCCACAGCGCGGCGCTCCCCCTCGGCGCCGACCCTCCCACAGCGCGGCGCTCCCCCTCGGCGCCGACCCTCCGACAAGCACTGACCTGTAGGACTTGCCGTCCCTCCCTCCCTCGTCGTCGTTGGGCACGGCGTACGGGTCCCCCAGCTCGGCCAGCGTGGGTTCACTGGGCCGCCCTTTTCGCTTCCTGGCGCCGGGCGTCTTGAGGGTGCCCTCGTCCTGGGCGGGGGGGTGGGGAGGGGGAGGAGGGGGGGGAGGGGGAGGAGGGGGAGGAGGAGGAGGAGGAGGAGGATGAGGGGGGTGGGGGGGTTGGGGGTGTGCCTGCTCCCCGGCCTCCTTCTCCAGGCCCGACAGCGAGGGCACCCCCTGGGCGCCGGCTGACAGGGCGGGCGGCAAGCCTGACACTATCATGGCGGGCGCGCCCGCCAGCGAGAAGGTGGGGGGGTGGGCTAGAGGGCTGAGACCCGAGCTGGACGAGGACAGGCTGGCGCTGGGCGAGGTGATGACCAGACCTGTGGGAGGCGGCGGAAGGGCAACAAGAAAAAGAATCGAGGGTCAATACCACGCGCAAGAGGGGCTGGAGGTGGCCACTTGGCCCCTCTGGACTGCTCCGCCACTCACTCCTACCGTGGCCCCTCTCGCTTCCGCTCCCAACGGCTCCATTCCACACCCCCCCCCCACCCCCAAGCCCCAACCACATTCTGCTATTTCGCTTTCGGACAGTACTGACCGCTGTTCACGCCGCTATTAAAACCTACTCCGGACCAGAGTCTTTAACACCTTCCTTAAACAACCCCCCCTCCCCCCACCAAATAACCCTCGCCCCCACCCGCCACCCCCCCCCTCCCCCCACTCTTGTCGATCAGAAACCCCGTTGGATATATTCACTGGCCCGGCCTCCACCACTCCCTAGCGGGGGAGAGAATCCCACAGACCGACCCACCCTCCGAGAGCAGAACTTCCTCCTCATGTCCGTCTTCAGTGGGAGGCGGCAGAAGGGCAACAAGAAAAAGAATCGAGGGTCAATACCACGCGCAAGAGGGGCTGGAGGTGGCCACTTGGCCCCTCTGGACTGCTCCGCCACTCACTCACACGCCCCTTATTCGGAAACTGAGCCCCCCTCCCTCCCCCCAACCCTTCCCTCCGTTCTAGATAAACACCACCCCCCCCCCCCCCCCACCCCCCCCCACCACGAGCGGGGGGGTAAACAACCTCCCAGCATCCACCCTGTCAAGCCGTCCTGTCAGGATCTTATACGTTTCAATAGGATCGCCTCTCATCCTTCTAAACTCCAGTGGGTACGGTCCCAACCTGCTCAACCTTTCCTTGTAAGACAATCGCAGCCCCCCACTTCTCCCCAGGGGTCAGCCCAGTGTACCGCCTCTGAAGCACCTCTCCAATAAGAGTCTATTCCCTCCTTAAATAAGGAGACCAGAGCTCTACGCAGTACTCCGGCTGCGGACTCGCCA
Organism: Carcharodon carcharias; assembly: GCF_017639515.1. NCBI lineage: Eukaryota > Metazoa > Chordata > Chondrichthyes > Lamniformes > Lamnidae > Carcharodon > Carcharodon carcharias. The sequence continues at coordinate 215,383 of NW_024470850.1, forward strand.
GAACCCTGTACAGTTGGAGCAAGGCTCCTTAACTTTTAGACTCCTTCGTACCCCAACCCTTGCAACAAAGACCAACACGCCGTCTGCCAAACTAGACACATAGAAACGTAGAATTATAGGAGGAGTAGACCAATCGACCTTGACCCACCATTCATTATGATCATGGCTGATCATCCAACTCAATAGCCCGCTTTGTCCCCATATCCTTTGATCCCTTTGGCCCCCAAGAGCTATATCTAACTCCTCCTTGAGAACACACAATGTTCCGTGGTAGCGAATTCCACAGTCTCACCACTCTCTGGGGTGAAGCAATTTCTCCTGGTTACGGCTACGTAGTACTCTGGCTGCGGACTCGCCGGCTCCCTGTACAGTTGTGGCGAGGCTTCCCGGCTTTTGTACTTCGCCTCCCCTGCCCCACCTTGCGACGAGAGGCCGACGCTCCGTGTGCCTTCCCAATCGCTTGCTGCGTCGGCGGACTGACTTTGTGAGAAGTGTGGAGCAGGACGCCCGGATGCCTTGGCCCCACAGAGTTCTGAAATCTCTCTCCGTTTGAACAGTCCGCGGCTCTCCTATCATGACCGGCAAAGTCGACGGGTGCCGGTCTTCCCCCCACCAACACCACCCCCCCCCCCCCACCCCCCACCACTGCCACCGTGTTTGTGCCCGCCCGCTTTTAACCTGCGCGATCTCTTTGTATCCTCCCCGCAGCTTCCTTTACCGACCGACCGTTGGGTCGCGGTCGTTTCACGGGGGACGTGGGTGCCGCTGGGCCGGCGGTTGCTACCCGTCCTTAGTAGCCTCCGAGCGGGGCAAATCAGGCGCCGCGCCAACGCTACCCCGCCACCCCAACCCCCCCACCCCACGACCGCCCCCCCCACCAACGGCCCCTCACCCACCTGTCATGAGTGCGGAGGGCAGAGGGAGCACCGTGACGTTCTCCGTGACCACCG
>NW_024470851.1:0-6391 GCF_017639515.1 Carcharodon carcharias
CAGGTTAGGACTTTATTCCTTAGAGCGTAGAAGAATGAGGGTGTGATATGATAGAAGTTTACAAAATTATGAGGGGTACAGACAGAATAAACGCGAGTAGGCTCTTTCCACAGAGATTAGCAGAAATAAACACGAGAGGACATGGCTTTAGCGAGAAAGGGGAAAGGTTTAGGGGGAACATTAGGGGGAACTTCTTCACTCAGAGAGGGGTGAGAGTGTGGAACAAGCTGCCATCTGACGTGGTAAATGCGGGCTCACTCTAAAGTTTTAAGAATAAATTAGATAGATAGATGGATGGGAGAGGTCTGGACGGTTATGGACTTCGTGCAGGTCAATGGGACTAGCAGAATAATATTTCGGCACAGACTAGAAGGGCCGAATGACCAGTTTTCTGAGCTGTAGTGTTCTATGGTTCTATGGTTCTAATTTTGAAAAATACCAATAAGTTCAACAAATAAACATTTAAAACCCCAACATATTCAAAAACAACCTCAACATTGAAAAACCTGAACAAATTCAACAACAGCCTCAACATTGATTAACAACCACAGATTCAACAACATCAACATTGATTTGCAACAACAAATTCAACAACCTCAACATTGAAAACACCAACAACTTCAACAACGAAATCAAAATTTAAATTCGCCAGCAAATTCAACAATATCTTCAACATTGAAAAACACCTACGTATTCAACAACAACCTCAGCTTTGAAAAACAACATCAAATTAAGCGACCTCACCTTGAACATCACCAAAAATCTCAGCAACAACCTCAGCTTTCGAAAAAAAAACCCTGAAAATTCAAGAACATCCTAAACACTGAAAATCACCAACAAATTAAAGAGAATCAACATTGTAAAACATAAACATGTTCAATAGCAACGGCAAATTTGAAAATCACCAACAAATTTACCAACAACTTTAACTTTGAAACATAACAGCAAAGTCAACAAGTTTGAAAACCACCAATAATTTCAACAAGAGCCTTAACGTTGCAAAACTTCAAATAATTAATTAACAAACATAACATTGGAAAACAGCAACAAATTCAATAAGAAGATTAGCATTGAAGAACACAAAGAAATACAACACCTGCAACATTGAACATCACCAAGAAATTCAACAATATCACCATTGTAATAGAGCACACATTCAACAACAACCTGAACTTTGTAAAAACTCTGACAAATTCATCAACAACTTCAACATTGAAAATCAGCAACAATCTCAACATTGAAACTCACCAACAACTTAAACAATGTCAACATTGAATAGCCCCAACAAATTCAGCGACAACCTCAGCATTGATAAAAAGCAACAAATTGAACCTCGACTTCAACATTAATAAGCACCAACAAATTCAATAACGCCAACATTGAAAACATCGACTAAGTCAACAACAAGCTCAACATTGAAAAAGAGCAACAACTTCAACAACAGACTCAACACTGAGCACAACAACGACAAATTCAACAACGTCAACTTTGTATCTCAACAACATATTCAACAACAACCTTAATGTTGTAGAACACTGACAAATGCTACAACTACTTCAACATTGGAAATCACCAACATATTCCACAGCAGCAATAACATTGAAAAAATCAGCAACATAACAACAATTTCAAATGTGAAAACAGAAGCAAAGTTAAAATTATTGGAAAACACCATCAAATTCGTAAAGAGAGTCACAATTGAGAACCATCAACAAATTCAACAACTGTTTGTTAAACGTTGAGGTTGTGTTTGAAGATATTTGTACTTTTAGTTGATGACGTTTTATTGGAACTTTTTATTTTTCAGCGCTGTTGTTGCATTTCTAGATGTTTTCCAATGTTGACGTGAATTTGTAGGTATTTTTCAATATCGAAGTTGCTCTTGAACTTGTTCATGCTTTTCATTGTTAAGCTTGTTGAATTTGTTGATGTTTTTCATTGATGAAGTTTTTGTTGAATTTTTTGGTCTTTATCAATGCTGAGGTTGTTGATCGGTTTATTGTTCATTTTCTATAGCTACGTGATTTTGGGATTTACTGGTGTATTTCAATCTTGTTGAATTTACTGGTGTATTTCAATCTTGTTGAATTTACTGGTGTATTTCAATGTTGAAGTTGTTGGTGAATTTGTTGATGTTTTACAATGTTGTAGCTGAATATGTTGATGATAATCAGTATTGAGTTTCTTTATGAATTTGATACGGTTTTTGAATGTTGTAGTAGCTGCTGAATTGGTTGGGGATTCCAATGTTGAGCTTGTTGTTTAATTTATTGCTGTTTTCCAATGTTGTGATTCTTATTGAATTTGTTGGTGTTTCTCAATTTTGAAATTGCTGTTCAATTTGTTGGTATTTCTAAATTTTGAGTTTGTGGTTGGATTTGTTGTTTTTTTTTAATGTTCACGTGGTTGTTGAATTTCTTGGTGTTTTCAAAGTTGCTGTTGTTGAATTTCTGGGTCTTTTTCAATGTTTTTGCTGCTGAATTTGTTGGTGATTTACAATGTAGAAGTTTTTAGCTGAATGTATACCTATTTGTCAATGTTGAGGCTGATCGCGACAGGTCCTTGGGAGTGGGCGGGCGAGGGTGACCTGTTTCCCGCACTGTCTGACTTGTTTTGTGGAGCCTGATACCCAAAGATCCAAGGGAGCAGGTGGGCTGGAGGGACCTGTTCCCCATGATTTCTGGCTTGTGTTGTGGAGCCTGACCAGCACAGATCCCAGGGAGCAGGCTGGAGGGACATGTTGCTATTTGGCAAGGAAATTTGGGCTGCGCCTATTCGCTTTACTGGTCGCACATCGGGAAGGGGACGGGAAATGGTCCCCCTGGTGAAGGCATCATGGGAGGGGCGGCTCCTAAGAGTGACAACGGGCAGGTGGCGGGACCTTCTCCCCATGGTGACGGCATCATGGGAGAGGAGGCTCCAAAACGTCACAAAGTACAAGGGGCGGGACCTGGTCCCCGTGGTAGCGGCGTCATGGGATGGACGGCTTCTAAACAAAGGGCAGGGAGCGGGACCTGTTCCCCATGGTGGTGGAATCTTGTGAGGGGTGGTTCCTAAATGTCACAACAGACACGCGGTGTGCCGTGGTTTCCATGGCGATGGCATCATGGGAGGGGAGGCTTTAAATGTCACAATGTGCAGGGGGCCGTACTAGTCACTGTGAAGACGCATAATGGGAGGGGCGAGTGCTGTGACGGCAATAAGGACAGGGGGCGGGACCTTGTGCCCATGACGAACGCCTTTCGTTAGGTTCGAGTCCTTTGACGGAACAATGGCAGGATCTGGTCCCCATGACGACGTCTTAATTGGAGGGGCGTCTCCTTTGATTGCAGAATGGCAAGGGGGAAGGACATGGCTCCAATGATGACAGCATAATGCAGAGGCGTGGGCCTTGTGACGGCACAATGGACAGGGGCAATATCAGTTTAGGTGTCCGTATTAATTTTAAATTCTGTATTACTTTCAGGATCAGTATTAATTTAAACATCTGTATTAGTTTCAGGATCTGTATTAGTTTCAGGATCTGTATTTGTATTAAATTAAAGATCTGTATTGGTTTAAGGATCTGTATTATTTTCAGGAACTGTATTAGTTTCAGGATCTCTATCTGTATTAAATTAAAGATCTGCATTGGTTTAAGGATCTGTATTATTTTCAGGATCTGTATTAGATTCAGGATCTGTATTAGTTTCAGGATATGTATTATTGTCAGGATCTCTATCTGTATTAAATTAAAGATCTATACTGGGTTAAGGATCTGTACTATTTTCAGGAACTGTATTAGTTTCAGGATCTGTATTAGTTTCAGGATCTGTATCTGTATTCAATTAAAAATCTGTATTGGTTTAAAGATCTGTATTATTTTCAGGATCTGTATTAGATTCAGGCTCTGTATCTGTATTAAATTAAAGATCTGTATTGGTTTTAAGGATCTATATTATTTTCAGGATCTGTATTAGTTTCAGGATCTGTATCTATATTAATTTAAAGATCTATATTGCTTTAAGGATCTGCATTAGTTTCAGGATCTGTATTAATTTCAGATTCTGTATTAGTCTCAGGATCTGTATTAGATTCAGTATCTGTATCTGTATTAAAGTAAACATCTGTATTGGTTTAAGGATCTGTATTAGTTTCAGGATATGCATTATTTTCAGGATCTGTATCTCTATTAAATTAAAGATCTAAATTGGGTTAAGGATCTGTATTATTTTCAGGAACTGTATTAGTTTCAGGATCTGTATCTGTATTAAATTAAAGATCTCTATTGGTTTAAGGATCTGTATTGGTTTAAGGATCTGTATTAGTTTCAGGATCTGTATTAGTCTTAGGATCTGTATTAGATTCAGTATCTGTATCTGTATTAAAGTAAACATCTGTATTGGTTTAAGGATCTGTATTAGTTTCAGGATATGCATTATTTTCAGGATCTGTATCTCTATTAAATTAAAGATCTAAATTGGGTTAAGGATCTGTATTATTTTCAGGAACTGTATTAGTTTCAGGATCTGTATTAGTTTCACGATCTGTATCTGTATTAAATTAAAGATCTGTAGTGGGTTAAGGATCTGTATTATTTTCAGGATCTGTATCTCTATTAAATTAAAAATCTGTATTGGTTTAAGGATCTGTATTATTTTCAGGATCTGTATTAGATTCAGGATCTGTATCTGTATTAAATTAAAGATCTATATTGGTTTAAGAATCTGTATTATTTAGAGGAGCTGTGTTAGTGTCACGATCTGTATTAGTCTCAGGATCTGTATTAGTTTCAGGATCTGTATCTTTATTAAGTTAAAGAACTGTATTGGTTTAAGGATCTGTATTAGTTTCAGGATCTGGACCTATATTAAATTAAAGATCTTTATTGGTTTAAGGATCTGTATTATTTACAGGATCTGTATTTGTTTAATACAGCACATTGCAGATTTTTTTGAACCAACATTTCTTCATTTCTGTTCTGCTTCTTTGTCAATCACTTTAAATCTCAGTCATTCCCAACCTGGCCCATATTCCAGGGTCACCAGTTCCCTGTTATTTCCGCTATCAAAACCCATAGTGATTCCAAATTACTCTATTAAACTTCCCTTTCTCTGATACGTTCACAGGAAAACAATGTCAGCCTCTCCAGCCTCTCCACGCAATTCAAATCCCTCATCCCTGTTCCAATTCCAGTAAAATTCCTCTGCGTCCGAGACTATAACATTCTTCCTGAAATGCGCTGCACAGATTAGGCATTATACTCACCAATCCTCACCGAGGCTTAGTGATTGATGCATCCTTTGTCTGAATTTCTCATTTTTTATAAACTCTGATTCTCTTTGTCAAAAAACACGAATTGTTGTTTTAATGCACTAAAAAGCTTGTTCTGCCGCGTTCAATGATGTGCTTATATATGGCGAACTTAGTGTTGAACTACTCCAAAATTTGTCTACGTTACACTCGTCTATTTAGAATTTTTCATCCCTCTTAAACCATCGCACAAGTCAGCTGGGCCAGGGTAAACTTTACCAGGTTAGTTTGCTGCAAGAATAATTGGATTGAAAGGGTTCTCTGAAACTATTTGTTCTGTGTTGAAAATAATATCAGTCTCCATGTACCGTAATTATCTAATTGGAGAGCTCCCTACTCTTGTTTAAAAGGGAGTCCCTTCAAGGTGTTACATGCCATTGTCAGCGGGAGCATCGACTCTGTCACTAACAGGGACCTGCAGTTTCAAGAGAGGGAGAGACAATCTCAGAATCTGAGAACAACGGATTGGAAAGTTACAACAATGGATCAGAACCCGAGAACAACATATTGGAATATTACACCAATAAACAGGAGTTTATCGGAAGCACTTTATGAGCTTTCCACCTGATATAATTGGATGCCATCAAATTACCGGATCTATTGGGCAATCCATCTCATGCTGCCATTTTACTATCCGATCCTCGGTATTATTGGCGTCTCTTGTGAAGTCTGATTATGTCCGACGATCAATTCTGTAAGCCATCTTTAACTACATTAATCTTCTTCACCAAAACTAGAGTTGTTTCGAGGATGCAAGTTTGTCTAAACTAGTTCAAGTGAGCAGGGGTGACAATTTAATGATTAGCAACTTGTTCAGTAATGTCAGTATCATATCTATTACTTTTTAACATCTGCTTTCCTCCACCGTATCAAAGACATTTCAGTTTACTATCGCATGTAAAGTAATTTCAATAATTTACTGGATGCCACAATATCATGGATCAATCGAGCACCTTCAGCCAAGCTGATGTTTTTTTTTTCCCCTTTAAGCTTGATGCATAATTCAATTGTTTTCTCTTTTCCTTACAGTGAACGTAGTGACAATTGTGATCTTAATTCAGGGAAATTGTGAGTGTTTCTAAAAACTAACACTCTTAGT